>NW_015629988.1:52400-112483 GCF_001515625.1 Sinocyclocheilus rhinocerous
GCACCTAGTGGCAAAGAATGAATTTGCATTTTCATTCAGACCAACGCGAAAAGACCAACAAGTGGGCGGGCAATATGCTAATGTTTCATGTGGACATCAACATGAAATAGCTTGGGATTCGTTTTAAAAAGGACTCGTTTCAATGATTCAGAGTCGATTCTTTCTTTTGAGAGACAATAACTTTATACACGGTGCACTTTCAGATTTGAAAAGTTCTCAAAAAATCCATAATAGGGGCACTTTAAATTCACAAAATATTAGAGATCTGTCACAAAACATTTGCTTTCTATAGCAAAAGTATTACATTTTCCTGTGAAAGTGTTTTTTATGTTCTTTTGTAATACATTTGTGTTAAAGTGATAGTTCACCCAAAAATTAAAATTCTGTCATGAATTACTCACCTTCATGTCATTCCAAACCCATTAGGTTTCATCTTCATCTTCAGAACACAAATTCTGATATTTTTGATGAAATCCGAGAGCTTTTTGACCCTCCATAGACAGCAACGCAACTACCACGTTCAAGGCCAAGAAAGGTAGTAAGGACATCTTTAAAATAGTCCATATGACATCAGTGGATCAACCGCAATTTTAAGAAGCTATAGGCTACTGTTTGTGAGCAAAGAAAACTAAAATAACGACTTTATTTTTTTACAATTTCTTATCTTCTGTGTCAGTCTTCGCCACGCGTTCATGAGAGTACCACGACGTATGCGTGTGGTGCTGCTGACGCAGGAGCCGGCGTTCAGATGTAGAACGTCCATCTCTCTTAGTTCATCGTCTGTATATTCTGGTTCAAATAAGTGAGGCTGGGCAAAAAATTGCAAGTCATCCTCTCTGTCGAAATCTTCAGACATGACTGTTTTATGTACAGAGTGCATCTTTCTCTGCCTGTAAACAAGGCACAGAACGCCGGCTCCTGCATCAGCAGCACCACACGCATGTGTCATGGTACTCTCGTGAACGCATGTCAAAGACTGACACAGAAGAGAAGAAATTTAAAGTTAAGGTTGAATCACTGATGTCACATTTTACTGTTGTCCTTACTACGTTTCTGAACGTGGTAGTTGCATTGCTGTCTATGCAGGGTCAGAAAGCTCTCGGATTTTATCAAAAATATATTAATTTGTGCTTCGAAGATGAACAAAGGTCTTACGGGTTTGGAACGAAATGAAGGTGAGTAATTAATGGCAGAATTTTAAAAATATGTTGCATTAGCTTGCAAAGTTCAAATAAGTGAGGCTGGGCAAAAAATTGCAAGTCATCCTCTCTGTCGAAATCTTCAGACATGACTGTTTTATGTACAGAGTGCATCTTTCTCTGCCTGTAAACAAGGCACAGAACGCCGGCTCCTGCATCAGCAGCACCACACGCATGTGTCATGGTACTCTCGTGAACGCATGTCAAAGACTGACACAGAAGAGAAGAAATTTAAAGTTAAGGTTGAATCACTGATGTCACATTTTACTGTTGTCCTTACTACGTTTCTGAACGTGGTAGTTGCATTGCTGTCTATGCAGGGTCAGAAAGCTCTCGGATTTTATCAAAAATATATTAATTTGTGCTTCGAAGATGAACAAAGGTCTTACGGGTTTGGAACGAAATGAAGGTGAGTAATTAATGGCAGAATTTTAAAAATATTTTGCATTAGCTTGCAAAATCACTGAAACAGTTTTTCATCCCACCTCATATTTCCTTCGGAAAAAAAGTTTTGCTCCAGAGGGGAAAAAAAAGTTTCTTCGGACAGCGCAAAAGTTTTGCAGGAGAATGCAAAAGCACTGACAAATCATTTTTCCTCCCACCCAAATTTGAATTTGGTTTTGAACACATCTTCATGTTCTGAATTAATTTCTAACCAAAAATAAAACAAGAAATCTTCTGTAGTGTAATTTAAAGGAATAGTTTACGCAAATATTAAAATGTAGCTGCCCCGGCTAACCCGGAAACATTCTCAGAACGTTCTGGCAAGGTTCTCTTAAATCTATGAACAAACATTCTTACAGTTACATTAATAGAATTTTCGTTCAAAGTTATCTGCTCTTTAATAATGTTCTCAAAATGCTTGTACAAAAATGTCATATGTACAGGTGCATCTCGATAGATTAGAATGTCGTGGAAAAGTTCATTTATTTCATTAATTCAACTCAAATTGTGAAACTTGTGTATTAAATAAATTCAATGCACACAGACTGAAGTAGTTTAAGTCTTTGGTTCTTTTATTTGTGATGATTTTGGCTCACATTTAACAAAAACCCACCAATTCACTATCTATCCAAATTAGAATACTTCATAAAACCAATAAAAAATTTTTTTGTGAATTGTTGGCCTTCTGGAAAGTATGTCCATTTACTGTACATGTACTCAATACATGGTAGGGGCTCCTTTTGCTTTAATCACTGCCTCAATTCGGCGTGGCATGGAGGTGATCAGTACTTTTCCACGACATTCTAATTTATTGAGATGCACCTGTACATTGTTCATGGAACGTTTTTCGTGAAACGAAGAGACTTAAATTACTGGCTGTTTTTGGAAAATGCATTTGCAACTATTACAACCAAAAGACATAAAAATATTATTATTACCCAAATACGTTTTTTTTTATACACACAGTGTCTCCCTGACATGGCTGCTTCAACACTAACTGCGGTTACTGAAACCACGCCTTCTTTCTTTGCATGCACATTTGGGCGGCATTATGCTAATATTTCCACATAGTGAGGTAGATATGTGGGGGCGTGTTAGAACGAGCCGTTTTAGGGGGGTGTGGCAGAGTCTTAACTTTGATAAAGAATATCTCTTTGGTTTTGAGACTTTAGTCTTTGCAACTTCAGGGATCTTATCTATGCACAATCAGCTTGTAACACTCCAAAGAGAAAGGAAAACTTGAAATCGCATCATATGACCCCTTTTTAACTAAACAAGCTACATAAACAACAACATATCTGGCTAAATAACAGAAAAGTGAAGGTAACTCTATTGCCCCTTTGAGTACTGAGGTTTGTTACTGTTGCAGTAATTCAAGAATGCATTTAAGTGTGTTCAAAAGAAATACAGACTTGCAATGCCCTAACCAAGCATACTCATACATGAATATTTCTGGCCAAAATTGCTCCAGACGTCAACAAATGATCTGAAGGAGCTGAAATCTCCCTTTGCAAAGTAGGAAATACAAGAAGCTTCATGCTAGATTCTCAAATCCCTGCCTATTTCATTGTGCTTAACTGACAGATCAGACGCCAAATCCTCTGCCCTGCATCTTATCCCTTCAATTAGTCCAAGTCTCCTCCAAACAGCGCTGAGATACATCTGTCTAGCCAAAATTCCTCAGGTCTCAAATGACTGAGAGATGAAGTGATACTTCCTCTTTGCAACTGTTCAGGCTTGAGTAGGGATCAACACAGCTAAAAGATATGTCTTAATGCTTGTGATTTAACAAGCCTCTCTCAGCATGATCTCCCTGCTCAGACATAAGGTTTAGATCAAATCTAAAGATGTTTCATGAGGTGTTTTATGGAGGACCACCTTGTGTGATGTTTTCAATGTGCTGTTCTGTTGATGTTGGCATGGTACGCTGCATGTTACACATGACAATGTGCATCAGCTTAAGTGTGATTTTAGGCCTGAGGTCAAGCTGAAGTGGAGGAGAGCCAGAAGAACCACAGAAGAAAGTAGAAAGAATCCTCTAAAAAACAAACTCAGAAAACTGTTTTCCCATTCGCACAGCAGGAATTCTGATTATGCACCAGCATCTAAAACGATCAGCGCTGTGAATTTTAATACATCAACAACAATCCCAGCTTCACCACCACAAAATGTTTCCAGCAGAGTTTGATTTTCAACCTCAAAGCAGATTGGACGAATTTGCAACAAATGGATCTTTTGTTTCAAATGTTAATGAAAAACAGACATATAATTAGAATTTGTAAAATAAATAAATAGAAAATAAATAAATAATTAGTCATTTAAATAGCAATTTTTGTGTGCAGAAAACAATGCATCTGTAAAATCATTCTACATTGTTAAATATGCACAATATTATATATTACGTTTACTTTTTTATATTTAAGACATCAGTATCTCAACATGATATTTAAGTTTTGTTTTATATAATGTATGCATTTATAACCCCATAAAGCATACAGCATCATATTTGATATTTTAATTACTATGGTCTCTAAATTATCAACTTTTTTTGTATATGGCTAATATAGTATAATTTTTAAACTATCCACCTTCAGGTTGTGGTACTGTTTGCTGTGAAGTCTTTATGGATGTTTAGTAATATTTAGTAATATGTAAGTAATATTTTAAGATGAACATTTACTAGAATCAAGCTCAGGAATCAATTTAGGTTTATTTGATTATCCATATACTGTTTTTTAGAAAATCATGTTAAAAATAGGCTACTAAAACACACACACAAATTTTTATTTATTTTTTTTTTAGATTTCTAGGGTTCAATAAACTGTTTACCATTTAATATACATACATTTATATTCACAATAATCATATCACTCAAAAGCAGAGACTTTCCATTCAGTGCATTAATCTAAAAATAATAAAAAATTGTTTTTTTTTTGTTTTTGTTTTTTTTTTAGATTTCTAGGGTTCAATAAACTGTTTACCATTTAATATACATACATTTATATTCACAATAATCATATCACTCAAAAGCAGAGACTTTCCATTCAGTGCATTAATCTAAAAATAATGAGTTTCTAGGTAAAAACAGTTCAAAATAATGAAGCTGTTCTCATATAATAATGTTAAAGATGAAGTGTGTACTTTTTGTACCACTAGCAGCACCAAAAAAAATTAAAAAAAATTGCTAAAATACATTTCGAACCTTTCCTCCCTCTCCATTGTTGGACCAAACAGGTGGTCCCGCCCCCACAAATTAATGCCATTGGTTGAGCCAAAGATGGCCCCAGTCAGGCTCATCAAATCAAAGTTTGGCTGGTTAGTATGATCTGTTATTGTATTATGACTGTATTACTGCTGTCAATATTGACATTTTTTTTATTTGCAAGCATCACATAAATCAAATCGTACAACAGACTGTAATTCAATTTTCAGCTACTGGTAGAGAAATAACACACTTCACTTTAAAAAAAAAAAAGGAAATACAACCTGAGAAGAAGAAGCTGAAGAGCCATTGAAAATCCAAAAAAGCTGTTAGTATTTCCAGTTTATAAGTTGGAAAGAAAAGACAGGATATGTGAATCGGTTTGTTGATGTGGTGCAAGCACCAAATGGGATCAAGGTTCCACACAATCTACCCACATATCCAGGAATGTCTGGAAAATGAAGTATATTACAGATAATATGACAGATAAGTTTACCACCTGATGGTAATTACTGGTCGTATCTTCACGGTAAACCTCAAAAAATGCCATGGCCTCCGGTTATTTTCCTAAACTAATATAAAATATTGAGTCTAATAAGAATCCTTTTATGCGTCTTGGCCAAAGTTTGGGGAAGTCTGGTGTTTATTTGGGTTTTTGGATGCCTGTAGTATGCTGGTTTTTGAAGCATATCATTACAGTCAGGCAGAACGGGACTATTTCGGCTCAGCTGGAAGCCACAGAGGGTGTGTGCCGCTCACAGGCTTTCCCTGATTCGTCACTGGAGGACCAAAATGATGAAGCCAAAACCAGTCTAAATACCATTTAGAAAAACGTCTAATTTTGCAAACAGAAAACAACAAAAACATGTTTGATTCAAAGTTAAATAAATGAATAAATAAAGTTATTTATTTCAGGATTCTTTGATGAATAGAGAAATGTCTAGTTAATTGCTGAAAAAAAGTGTTTTTTTTTTTTTTTAACTTTTACCACAAAGCTTGGAATGATGTATTATGATTTCCACATGGTTTTTCAATATTGAGAATAATAAGAAATGTTTCTTGAGCAGCAAATCAGAATATTTTGATTTCTGAAAGATCATGCGACACTGAAGACTAAAGTAATGATACTGAAAATTCAGCTTTGCGTCACAGGAATAAATTTTTTAAACTATAAAAATAATGGAAATTTTAAAACATTAAAATAGAAAACATCCTTTTAAATTGTAATAATATTCACAATATTTCTGTTTTTACTGCATTTTGGATCAAATCAATGCAGCCTTGGCGAGCACAAGACTTCAAAAGCATTTAAAAAAATTTTTAATTATTCCAAACTTTCGACCTGTAGCGTACAATATTTAAACTATATCAAAAGTTAAACAAGGGAAACAAATAAGTTTTTAGTTTTGACATGCTTGGTACGTTCTGTGATGAATCACATTAAAAGTATTATATTACTTTTAAACACCAGATCAATAAACAAAAAGTTAATATTGAGAGCTTTTGAACAAATAATTGTTGAACAAAATGGTTGAGCAAATGATTCAGTGACTTCCATTCCTGAACAAATCAGTTGAATGATGATTCGAATTACTCACTCATAAAGACAGCCACCTGCTGGTGTAACTATGTAACTACAGAACGAGTAACTAAAAATACAAATGCACACAGACTATCAGTGAAATATAATGAAATATATTAAAGTACTATAGACTATTCATCAGCACATGACTTTCCATTCATGGTATTACATCATATACTTGCGTTCTGCAAACTGATTATAATAAATGTCTTTGGCATACAGATAGAAGATAACCCTTCCTCCACCCCCACTAATGAGACTCAGAGAGCTGATCTAAATGTCATCCCATTGGTTAGCAATCTGTTTTCTACTTCACGGCAGCCTGCTGCACCTGAAGGGTCTGGTCTCATACACAGAGTCCTGTAGAGTGTGCTGGTGAATTCAGTGGCACCTCCAGGACATCTTTCATGGGATAGGCAGATGGGGACAGTGGAAGTCACACCAGAAAGGCCAGAGCATGGATCTAATGCCAGGTAAAGATGATTACTGCACAGAACATTTGCTTCTAGTTGTGCACTTGATTTGCTTCTAGTTGTGTTTGTGTTAATTTTGTTTTATGAAAAGTATAAAAATTACATGTATGTTAAAAAATTGAAATAGTATGATGAAGTCTCTTATGTTTACCAAAGCTGCATTTATTTGATAAAAAAAGAAAGAAAAAAAGAAAGAAAAATAATAGCATACAATGATTTCAGAAGAATCATTTGACACTGAAGATTGGAGAAATGGCTGCTGAAAATTCAGCTAATAAATTAAATTTTAATATTATATTCAAAAGTTATTTTACATTTTAGTAATATTTTACAGTATTACTGTTTTACTACATTTTTCATCAAAACAATTGAGCTTTGGTGAACATAAGAGATCTTTAAAAACCAACAAAAAATATAATTTGTTTAAACGTTTTCTGAAAAACAAATTGAAACAGCTAATTCTGAAAACCTTGAAACAACATTGAACCTTGAAACAGCAAATTCTTAAAATGGTTTTTCAAAGATGTAGTCAATTTAACCTTTAATATTTTAATCACAAAAGTTTTACTCTGTCACAATAATTTTTTTCCCTCGTTGGAAATCACTGAATATGATATATTAAATATAATTTATAATTCTTTATTAATTAACTACTACACACACACACACTTAGTATATAAAATTCAACATATATCTGTAAAATAAATAGCTAAGGTACATTTTAAAAGCATAATCATTTTTTATGTATTAGTTTCACACTGTTCTTAAAACTGCTTTACACTGTTCCAGTTTGCTCTGTCTATTGTTTTTTTTAACACATAATGTGTAAACGGCTCTTATAAAACATGTCTGATCAGAATCTAGTAGTATGACCTTAATACAATAAATAGGGCACACACTAATTAGGCAGTTTTAAGAATATGACGTAAAGTGCCATGTCTGATAAAATGTGTGATACATATGCAAAATAATACATAAATGCGGGTCAACATGGTGGACATTTTGGTTTATTTAGATGGACTTATGTGTAAATTCAGATGTGCTTGTTGATAATTCAGTCATCATTTCTGAGGCTTCAGATGAACACAACTCATTATAATGAAGCCGCCAGGAAACGCTCAGTCAGAAATTACAGTCTTTTCACAACTCGGACAGCAGCATGTAAATATTGGCTGCTTTTGGGGTGGTAGTTACCTTATAAGTGTTATGTAACAGAATGTCAGTTGATACAGAAATAGTCCACTGTTCCTCCCACAAAACATATGAAGGATGAGACACATCTCAGTCCTGACACCAGCTGCCACCTGTACCATGAAGCACGGATGCCAGTGATGAATAGTGTTCATTAAAGCCTCCAGCTCATGAGGTTTACTCTGAGGTCATGTTCCAACTAATTACAAAAAACACACTGACCTTCTCTGGCCACTTCTCCTACAACTCCATGGTCCTGCATTCAGCATAACGGCCTGGTTTGACAGCGCATACTGCGGTATTTCCTCCAGGCATGTTTTGCTGCTCATTGCTTTCTCATCGAGCTGTTAAACCTGAGGGCAAACGAGGAAGTGTGAGGTTACGGGGAGGTATACTAGTCAAACACACTCTGCGCTGAAGGAGTACAGCAACACACATGGAAGCAGCTTCACGCTGGGAAGATCTTCTGTCTGTTTTCCAGGTGGGGAAATCTTTCATTTAGAGGAAGAGGTCTGTTTTCCCTGTTGGCGCTTTTCTAGATTGTGCAAAGAATGGGGTTGGGGGAAATTCAGAAAAAGAATGGGTGCCCCTTCAATTCAGAAGCTGAATAAGAGAAATTCACTGAAATGCAATTGTAAAAAAAAGTTTTTTGGTTTAACAACATGGGCAAAGTAAACAACTTTGTAAGACATGCAAACCTCTTTTATGTTGTCTAGCTCAATTCTGAAGACCTTGGAGTCAATAAAAGCAGGATTTTCAAAACTTTTTGGTGTGCTATAGCCCAATCAGTATGGCTCAAGTAACACATATTATACTAGATATGTTCACTAAAAAAATCACAAGATTGTGATTTATTATGTTATAATATTAATGTATTATTACATTAATAATACATTCAATTCATTCCTTCAATTACAGCATATACACCATTCATAAAAATGTGTGTATATATATATATAACAACATATTATACTAAATATAACATAATAAATATAATAATTATATAGAAATATATATATACATATAGAAAAAATAAAGACTATAATAAACTATAAAAAACAGACTATGAAATTATGTATACATACATACATACACACACACACACGCACACACACACACTTGATAGGAGGCATTTAAAAAAAAAAAAAACACCCGCAAAACTACACTTACAGTAGCATCAGAATTGAATTCAATTTAAATTTTACTTCTTTAAATTCTAATTACAAATCTTCATTCTGTTTGATATCAAATCATATTCAGGCATTCCCAACAGAATTCCGAAAGCTACACAACCCTCTCTAAAAGCGTTATGTGCAATGCAGGAAGGCCATTTGGGTTAAGTTTTCTACTGTATTTCCTAGGTCACGGCTGAATGACCCATGAAAAGATGGGCTGAGCGAGGACACCAGCTGGGTGTACCATCTGTCGCTGTGCAACGGGCTGGGCAGATGCCACCAGTGAGCTGGACATAAACCAAGCACAACAAACCGATACGAAACAAAAACAAGCCGGACTCTGGAAGTGGTGGCATGGTGGGGCTCAAATGGGGAAGTATAGTGAAATTACAGCTATTAGACGTGAAAGCAGGAAGAATATTGCCATTATAGAGGTGATGGCAATCAAAAAGATAAAGCATATGAAGAAATCATATGCAAGCCTAGATGTGGTAAGCCATGGACCTATTGGGATGAAATTAGCTTTACCACGATCAGTTTACCAGCATGAAATGAGATATTAGAGCAAATCCTTTTAATGAGATCAAGTAGACCAGGTGCAGGTCTTATGCAAGCCCCTGGGGTCTACTAAGATGGTGGGCAAACTATCAAACCACTGAAGTTATGAATACTGACTGGTCTTTTGGTGCCAACTATCCTCCTGTCATGGATAAAACAATTAAGCAATTAGAACAGCAAGTGCACTCCCTTAATTCTTCTTTTTTAATTACTGCACTCTGCTCATCCTCGGGGACTGTGAAGACTTTTTTTTTTGGCTTTTTTTTTAATCCAACACATCCCTGTGCTCATGGCTTCAGTTTTTTAGTAAAGTGTGCCCACCAGCTGCTTTGGTCTCCAGCCCTCACACTAGGGCTTTTGGTGTATTCAGTTCATTTAGTTGCTGTGAAAACTAATGTGCACTAGCAAGTCAACTGAAGCGGCAGTGCTGGGGAGTAACTAACTAAAAGTAGCAAAAAACGTAACTACATTTTTTCAGTCTATCTATCTATCTATCTATCTATCTATCTATCGCTAGTAAATCTGAATATACTTCCCTACCATACTATAACATTTATTTTTCTAAATTCAAAATTTCATGTTTCATGTTCAATGTGATTTTTGCGATTTCGTAAAACAGTCTGAATTGTAAAATATACACAGAATTGCAAGAAAAAAGACTGAATTGTGAGCTAAAAAGCTGTAATTACCTCTTATTTCATAACTCAATTAATTTCCCACAGCTCACTGCACAACATTTTAGGTTCTTTTTTTGTAGTGAAATTATTTAATACTGTAATTATGAGCTGCTTAGATTGGCTAGTTCACCATCTGTGAATATAAAAATTGAAATGCCTGAATAAGACAGTGAAACTTTTTAAAAATGTTTTCCTTCAGTTTCTTTATGTAGTACGTTAGTGTGCATGGTAGTGCTGCATTAATGGTGCAAAAATATACTGTGGTTCGGACCCAGAAATCAAAGAGATCGGCAGGGGCAGGGGAAGGGTTGAATCGAACGAACAGCTTTAATTACTCAAAGTTCATGCCATAATCCAGGCTACTTTGATTTATGTAATGGGCTGTAATAGCACCCATAGTCCCAGGTAGGCATCTGTGCTGGGAAACAGTGAGGTAGAGGAAGCTCAGCTGCTGGGGAGTAACTAACTAAAAGTAGCAAAAAACTTAACTACATTTTTTTCAGTCTATCTATCTATCTATCTATCTATCTATCGCTAGTAAATCTGAATATACTTCCCTACCATACTATAACATTTATTTTTCTAAATTCAAAATTTCATGTTTCATGTTCAATGTGATTTTTGCGATTTCGTAAAACAGTCTGAATTGTAAAATATACGCAGAATTGCAAGAAAAAAGACTGAATTGTGAGCTAAAAAGCTGTAATTACCTCTTATTTCATAACTCAATTAATTTCCCACAGCTCACTGCACAACATTTTAGGTTCTTTTTTTGTAGTGAAATTATTTAATACTGTAATTATGAGCTGCTTAGATTGGCTAGTTCACCATCTGTGAATATAAAAATTGAAATGCCTGAATAAGACAGTGAAACTTTTTAAAAATGTTTTCCTTCAGTTTCTTTATGTAGTACGTTAGTGTGCATGGTAGTGCTGCATTAATGGTGCAAAAATATACTGTGGTTCGGACCCAGAAATCAAAGAGATCGGCAGGGGCAGGGGAAGGGTTAAATCGAACGAACAGCTTTAATTACTCAAAGTTCATGCCATAATCCAGGCTACTTTGATTTATGTAATGGGCTGTAATAGCACCCATAGTCCCAGGTAGGCATCTGTGCTGGGAAACAGTGAGGTAGAGGAAGCTCAGCTGCATTACGGTATGGAGTAACATGCCCCTTAAACCCTAACCAGCCTGTTTAATGAGATTCACAGAGGATGAATGTGTCAAAGTCATACTCACAGCTTTGGAAACTCTGGTCCCTGTGCACACATCCTCCCCATGAGCCACACCATCACACGCTCTAAATATACTCACATACTGTCTTCTGTAATGTGTTAATGCAATTTCCACGCATTGGTGTGAAAATTCTATTTAGAGTCATTGTGAAGAGCACCTGCTATAGGCAGTGTTTGAGCGTTCAGGCATTTACCGGGAAAACACTGTCGGTAATTAAGAAGTGGTTTAAAGTGGAACTGCCTACTTCAGAGTCTTCAAGACCTCTGGCTAAATTATGAAATGATAATGGAATCTCGTTAGCATTATAACTTACTGGAAGACTGAAAAAAATGTAAATAATGAAGCTAAGTTATTCATCGTTGTGTAATTTCTGAAAGTGTCTGCCCTTTTCAGGTGGGCATGATCATAATGATGTTAAAGCAGATTTTTGGGCTAGAAGTGATCTTTCAGGGAGGATGAGAATGAGATTATCATTGATAACTGGTTTAAACTTCAGCTAGTTTCAAACAAATTCACAGCATTAATCACTGCATCTCTAATCAACAGTACTGAAAGAATCAGTGTTTTTGATTGAATTGGTTGAGTGAATCACTGAAAGAAAATAGGCACGATTGAACTGAAAACGGATTTTTTTTCTTTGCTTTTTTAACGTTGTCAAAACGATCCCCATTTACACAGATTCGCAAAAAAACCACCAAAAAAATAAAATAAAATTGCATTATGCATGCCAGGCCAGTTGTTGGCGAAGTCATTTTGCCTGCGCACATATACACATTCCTATAGACTGAACACATAGTACATATGTGCATGACATCACCGTTTTTACACATTTGCGTTTTCATAGTTTACACTGAGATGATAACAGTATCATTTTCAAAAACTTGCATTTTGAAACCTGTCAATAGTTTGCATTTTCAGGCAACAAAAACACCGTTGTCGTGTAAATGAACGGCCAAAACTCATTTAAAAAAATTCAATTTAGTTGAAAACGGTGCTGTGTAAATACCCCCTGAATTCGGAATAGCATATACTACTTTTACTATTTCTTCCATATAAAGACAGCAACTCACATGTTTGTTCCGAATCTGTGTTTTGGAATGAATCGGATGAGTAAATGATTCAGTGACTCATTTGATCACAGTCACTTGTTTCATTACTGAATGAATCAGTTGATAGAATAAGTCCACTCATAAAGACAGTCACCTGTTGCCACCTACTGGCCACATTCTATTTTTGAGAAGTAAAAGTATGTGTAAAATTAAAATTAAAATGAAAACTAAATCAACTGGTTGCATTACAGTAATGAGAATTTGAAAAATAAAGCAAATGTTCCAAATGATTTCCTTTATGCAAAATTTATTTTTTTGCTTTTGCTTTTGAGAACGAAATTTGCAAAAATTACAAATCCACATATTTGTGCCTAAAAACCCACCTATTTAAATACATTTGTGAAGATATATTATTATTATATTATTATACAATTGTATTTTAATTATATATTTTAAATTAAAATATGACATATATTCTAATGAGATTCACTTAAGTATAAAAATGCTGAAATCCTGCTCCATTGAAGGCTAACTACCACTGATTCACAAATTACAGGACTAAAGTAGCAGGATCCCCGTAGCACATGTAATCACACAGACAAATGAACAGTGGCTGTAATTATTGCAATTAACAGACCTAGACTGACTCCATGGGTGAGTGATTAAATAACAACAACAACAGCTGTTACAAACAAACAAACAAGGAAATATTCAATGTCAGACACACTTTATCACGGGCCAAAGGGTTACTTGTCCACCTGGAAACAAAGTTGCTTTTACAATATACCAAACTGCTACAATGAGCTCTTTTAGAGGAAGAATTCATCAAAAGCTTTGCTTGATTTTGTAATGGAGTCTATGTGAATTCAATCAGTGCTGCAAAATGCCATGATACACACATTCTGTCCATGATGACACAGCGAAAGTGGTTATAAATAGAGTCAGTATGTCTCTGGATATTACTTTGCACTAGCTGTTTGAGAACATGTTGTAGAACAACAGATTTTGCATTTGCAAAGCAGGAAGCACTTAAACCCACACTCTACTTTTCCCAAATCCCTCAAAAATAACACCACATGGGGCTTTCAAAGGGGTGCACCAGAAGATAAAACGAAAAGTGTGTTTATCAGAAGATGCCACAGATAAAAGCCGGAAAGCAACAAACTGATGGATGTAATGGAGAGATGCTAGCCTACACAATGTATAATTGATGCACATGCTATTTTTAACAGACAAGGTAGCAAAGAACATAACATCAAGGAAGAGAAGTGATTGCAAGTGACTGATATCAAAGAAATTAGGCCTGAAAAGTGCTATGAGATAGGTAGGTTTAAGTTTGAAGACACAGGAGAGTGCTGCAGACAGAGAAGCCACCATGTACAGATGGTGCTTTGGACAAATATTTAATTTTTACTTATTTGAGAGAGTCAGGGTAGTTTGAATGCAAATTATTAAAGGGGTCATATTATGCTGCTAAAAAGAACATTATTTTGTGTATTTGGTGTAATGAAATGTGTTTATGCGGTTTAAAGTAAAAAAAACACATTATTTTCCACATACTGTACATTATTGTTTCTCCTCTATGCCCCGCCTTTTTGAAACGCGTCGATTTTTACAAAGCTCATCGGTCTGAAAAAGCGAGGTGTGCTGTGATTGGCCAGCTATCCAATGCGTTGTGATTGGCCGAATACCTCAAGCGTGAGACGGAAATGTTACGCCCCTCACATACTGTTGATGCCGTGTCCCGGCCGGAGCGACGAGACAAAAACATTAAAACCCATTACAAACGAGGCATTTGTTGCATCCAGTGGGGACATAATTACTGATTATAATGACTTATACTGTCTTTTTACGCGTTGCGTTGCATTGCATCGCGCCGCGCCGCGTAAACATAAAACTCTGTCTGCATTTGTGATCAGAGAAATGACAAACAACAAGTGCTACTCTACACTGCTCAAAACTCGCGTTTGAATCATCAGTGGCAAATCCTTTAAATGAAAACGGATGAATGAAAATTCATCAATGAAAAGCTGAGGCCGGGCTAGAGTGAGCTGAGGCCGGGCTAGCATGAGCGGAAGCCCCGGCTTAGCGTGCGCAATTTTGTGAGAAAGCAAACTAGCAAAGTGAGATTACAGAATATGCTGGAGAATTTTTATGGAAGTCAATTTATGCCACTGAATAAAAAACATAAAGGTAATTTTGACCTTTTATCTCACAATTCTGAGTTTATATCTCACAATTTATTTATTTTTTAATTCTGAGATATAACATTTTGAGAAAAAAGTCTGAACTGCAAGATATATTATGTCGCACAATTTTGAGTTTTGAGTTTATATGAGAAAAAAGTCAGAATTAAGAGAAAAAAGAAAAAGAAAAACAAGCTTCCACACATTTTCTCTCATGAAGAGAAGGGAAGAAGTGCATCTTCAAAAAAGTTTAAAATCATTGACGGTACAAAAATAATGCAAAACAAATATGACTAAATATGGGATCAAAATTAATACATTTTTCTAACAAAGTGGAAAATTACAAGTGGGAAACTGGATTGTCTTTAAGTTAGAGACATATCTGTTGAATAATCGATCATAAGTCGTTTCGTTTGTACGCATTTTAGGAACATGAAGAATATTTTATATGACCAAACTATATTTCCCATAATTCATGTGGCAGCACAAGAATGACAAAATAAACAGATCCAGCATCAAGTACACATCCAATATGTATTCTTTGCTCTTCATTATGCTGCACTAGCACTAAAACGCTCCGTTTTCATCCGTAAAAAAAGATGAAATTGTCCAGTGAGTCCATTTCATCCTAATGTAGTTATGATTTCCAAACTCATAAGTAGAGTCTTCCCAGGAGGACTTCATATAATTACAGAGTAAACACCTCACTCACACTAAATGACCTTGAACCCAGATTTTAGTGACCACTCAGCTAGGTTAAATTAAACACATCATTTCATTTGCTTTTTACTGAGGATTTGTTTACTAATTCTCTCTCTCTCTCTCTCTCTCTCTCAAAAAAAGATATAAATAAAAATAAATAAGATGCACAAAATACTAAACAGGAAAACGGCAGAGACAATTCAGATTCTGCTGTAAAGCAGCTCCAAAAGAAGTTCATCTACTTTAAAACAAGTTAAGTTCAGCTATAAGCAGTTTTACAGAAGCCAGCAATGTCATAATTCAGCTCGAGTCAGTTCAATGTTGATTCAATTCAGTTGGATAACTGTTGATGCCACAAGATGTGATTCAGCTATAAAGCTGCTCAACAGAAGACAACAGTATCATTATTCAGCTTAATTCAGTTGAAATTTTGTTCTCAGACGATGGTGTCAGTGCAGTCGATGACATTACTGAACATTAAGTGTCTTTTAAACCCCAGCTAAGCAATCCGGATGACAGTGGCAGGAAACCCAAACTCCATCAAGTGACACATATAGAGAAAAAAACCTTGAAAGAAACCAGTTCTCCTCTGGTCTAAATTAGCAAACACAGTTTGATATCGATCAAAGCATGTGGGAAAGGAAGACTTGTAGTCTGTCCAGCAGGTTGAAACATTTAGCCAGTAGTAGGTGACCAAATTAAATGGTACTTGTTGATATATGTGACTTGCTCCATCATTTTGAGTCACTTTGACACTTTTGCACTAAAGTGAAATGAAAAGTCTATAGCACCACTGAAACGGTAATATCTCAGCAACAGTCTGAATTAGACACATAATAATCAGAAAGATGACACTTCTTATTTTAGCGCATGCAATTTAAAATGGGTCAAGTGACTCAAAATGATGAAGCAGATCATATATTTTAAGGTAAAATGGTATTTCATATGTTTTAACCAAATGGAATTGAAACATTGGAATAAATAAAACCAAACCCAAACAAGAGATTTGCCTCCTCATTTCAAAGGATCACCACAGACTAACAGTTTATCAAAGTCATCTTTCCATGTGAATGGGATTAGAGAATCTGTCTGCTCTTTTAGTGGACTCAGATTAGCCCCTCCCCATCTTTTTCACTTCCTCTTCTATCTTCATTTTCCCCTGTGGATTTGTAGAAAACGGTTTAATAAACTAGTGAATCAGATTTTCTTTTTACTCATCCTCTGCCCTTTTCATTCTCACTGGAACACGCGCATCTAGACAAAAGCCAGTGAATTTCTGAGAGATAGAATTGAACCCCACTCGAGCGACACAGCGGTCACAGCCCTCGGGAATTAAACCAGCGGATCAATTCAGATCCTGTCCACAAGTAATTACAGATTGTGACACACACAGTAATATCTATCCCGTGGAAGCCATCCAGCATCGGTAGGGCCGGAATTTGTTCTCCTCAACAGACTAGCAGAACACCAAAGAAAATGTTTGTACGAGGTGAAAAAAGGCGTAAATTAAGGCTGCATAAGGAAGATGATATTTGTCATGTGGATATTGACCAAATGCTGAGGCTGGTCTGAATAATCCTATAACAGCGTGATACGCCTGAATAAATTACCAAATTGCCTTTTTAGATTAACTATGGTCAATATGTCCAGGAATGCTTATAGTGATTTATGTTTGTGTCATGTGAAAGTCAGAGTATTAAACAATGACAGATAATAAGGGGAAAAAGAGAATTCAGCCATCATGTTGATATGCATGGGCTTGTTAATGGAACAAGACAATCTAAACAACAATTACTTTTTGCAGAGAGCTACACACGTTCCTCTTTACCACTCATGCGAAACTTCCACCTGATTCACAACAGGTGTGTCTGTACATAAATTAGTTCTCATGATTATGAATACAGTTTATTCTAAACGAGGGAGTGTGAGCCTGCCATTAATAATTAGCATAAGACACACCCTAACCATCTCCATATAAGGGCCTATCTAATAAAGTCATGATATGCTGGATGGGATGAATCCACCTACGAAAGAGCACTTCGGAGAGAGAACAATCATGGCTCCCATACTGAAGGGTCATTTCAAACTTAAGTGCTCAAAACTGGGCACTTCAAAGGGCCCTTTCGAAATTTGAAGGGTACAACAGATGGACACTTAGCTCCCATGATTTTTTGCACAGGTTTAATTGTGCAAAGACGGCCCCTCCTTAATTGGCTCGAGAAGATGACGCAGATGTGCGTTCTGGTCCCCTACACCCTTCATCCCCTCAAAGCCCTCACTCTGGAGGGTAAACCCCTTAAAAGGGATTAGAGCATAGGGATGAGCCCCTCAGAATAGAACGCAGTGATAGTCACTATTCAAATGTATTCTCTCTTAAGATGAGTGACAAGATTTTGGATTAAAGCTAAATGTGTCATTCACAAAACAACCTTTTACATAGCCATAGACTACTCATGATGTGTTGCATTTTCTATGCTGAAACAATCCTAGATCGAGCTACATAAATATTATATGCTTTATCGTGTTAACATTTCAATAATATTGCCGACGCCGATAGCCTCATGGTTAGTGCGCCGACTCGAGTTCGATTCCCATCTCGTGGGCCTTTGCCGATCCCGTTCCCCTCTCTCCACCCAATGCTTTCCTTTCTCCTCTCAACTGTCCCATCACATTAACGGCATTAAATATATATATATATACACATTAGCTCAATTTATAAATCATTTGGAATAATCGCAAATATTGATGATTTATGTTCAAAATGGTTACAAATATGAATGCATTTGAACGCACTGTTAGTGAATAAGACCTACAATGTTTTCACTCTGTCTCATGTCTTTTCACGTCATATTTTTCATTCCAAAAAGCAGTAAGCCTTAAATTAGTTGTCGGAACGGATTTTCCAGGGGACTGTATACGTTAATCTGTCATCAGTGCATGTTACGTTATATCCGTAAATAAAGGAAATAGGGCTGTCAAAATGGCTAAAAAACTAAATTCGAATTTTGTACTTAAATATGATCAAAATTCGAATTTTATTTGAATTTAAAATGCATAATTTCAGTTAGGGTGAAGAAAAGCTTTTGACGTTTTGTGTGAACGGCTTGGTTTCAGTTTTGACGTAAACAAGATCTTCTCCGCATTGATGTTCTCTTTTCCCGCAATATTTGTAATTAACAACAACGCAGCAGCACCGCATCTAGTGGCTTCAACTGGATAGGCTAACAAAAACATTAAAATGCAACAACACTTACATCATCATCGCATCTCGTGCGCCACTGATAAGGCTGCCTCCTTAACGCACACCTAAAATTCAAATGCAACGTTTTTGCATTCGAATGTGGATTTTTATTTTAAATTTGACGAATTTTCGAAATTCCAATTTTTTTTTGACAGACCTAAAAGGAAAGATGGTCAGGCCACTACCACATACAGTAGAAGTATAATATAAGTATGAGAGCAAAAGGAAAGTGACAATAACTGTAATAAAACACGAATCAACATAGTTTGCATAGCATCACATTTGCTGAGCATAGGTTCACAAACAATGTTTATGTTGGTAACAATGCCGATATCTAAACTAGTTGGATATATTTGCCTAACCTTGCCAAGTTACAGTTTACACCGTTATCTCATCGTTATGTCTAATGTCAACACTTCCAAACTTCTGTAACGTTATTTTAAAACGATTCAACAAGTTTCAACAAGACAAACCAACAGCAGCACATAAAGCTAGACTAACTTACCTGCTCATAAGACATAACATTAGTGATAGGCGCTGAAATACTGCTTCATAAAAGGTTCGAAACTTTGCAAATCATTTGTTTCAAACCAGTAATTCAGAGTGCATGTCAAACAGACGAAGTCACGGGATTTCAGTAAACGTGGCTTCATTACGTCACAACTGTTTCGAAATTTCAATGGTTAGGTGGAGGCGATCTCTGTGAACCCATGAACCAGTGTCTTTTTACCTCATTATTGTACATTTGTAAACAATTTAATGGCACATTTCTATAATAAAAGATTTGTAGTTAATAGTCTATTATTGGCCTGATTAAGGTCTCCATAAACAAAGCAAGTCCTACAATTTAATTAAAATAACACGTATTTATACAGAATATAAATATTTAATGGTATTAGATGATGTTAATTGCATTTAACAGATAAATACTTTCAATAAGAAAATCTGTAATTGGTTTGTAAAGCATGTGTTTGTGCTTGGGTTGAGTTTTAGTTGCATTTACACCATTCTGACATCACTAGCCATCAAGCGCTTCGAAACGGAATCATTTTGTGAAGCAATTGGTTCAATTAATTCAAAGTTTCGAAAAGTGTCGTGCCTGAGTGAGCTGTTTATTGAACAATATACTTTAATAGATTCTAGGGGGAAAAAATCGCATTAAGTTGTGATTAAACATCATTATTTCCCTCAGGAAATGAGTGCAAGTTTTACTAAACCATTATAGTTTTCACCAAGGGTTTAACGTTTCAGTCAAGGGTTGCGTTATGAAAACACAAAGCTGGCAGGTAGCAGAAACACAAGCAAAAAGAAACCAGAGAATACTCGCACCAAGGGGCATATTATCTCCGAAAACGCAATAATAAGTACAGGGAACATCCAAAAAAGGAAAGCACTGGTTTTTGGTGGTCTGCAGCATTACTGCCATCAGCATGGCTCTCTGCGAGTGTCTGGCACAGGAGAATTACCTCTGCCTCCCACGCCTGGCAGTGTGGGTGGCTGAGAGTCACGCTCAAAGATCCTTATGGCATTTTCATCCTTCTCCGCTCTCCTTCGGTGAAGTCACTTTCGCTGTGCTACTCTCTTATTGAGACAAACAGAAATACTCTGACAGAGATCACAATCACAGCTCGCTGCTGCAGGAATACTAATGTCCTGTGATGAAAAGAGGCCCAACACCTGAGGACGACATCATTGCTGTTCTATCTGACACAGTGTGATCTGAATATTAAAAGGTTGTTTTTACTTTGCATTTTCCTTTTCATATGTAAGTCACTGATTATGGGCTATAGGCTAACCAAATAAAATTAACACATTTTCCACATTTCCAGTGTGCTGACAGCTATTTTTGGAATCATTCATGATTCATGAAACTATAATTCATATTTTATTTAAAACTGTATTGATTTTATCATCCCCTTAGCCAAACTATTGATTTTGCTAAGGTGGAAGGATCCTAGGTGTCTAACTTTTACACAGTAGATTTCAGACGTCTTCTTTTTTCTATAGAAAATAGGCTTTAAGAGGCTCTTCCAAATGGTACAATAAAGCTTGGAACCCTTTTAAGCTATATGTGAGTTGACATGTTTTATTGTCTGAACTAGACTGAATCTCATAACCAGCATTCACTTGTGCTGAACCCTTGAAATGGGCATTTTTATTATTCTGTTAAGCCACCTTGTTATTTTATTGTATTTTATTATATTGACTTTTTTAACATCATATATTTTCAGTTATGCTTTATTTTTTTTTCAGTTAATCTTATTTAATGTTCTGTAACTTCGGTAATTTTCAACAAGCAACTTTTTTTAACCAATAAACTTTTGTGATGGAAATAATAAGAGCTGAGAGGGGTGGGGGGACTATATCTCAGTGCTTTTGCAAGTGAATGCAATGTCTTTCGGGAAATGCAATACTTTTGCAAAAGTATGCAAATGCTTTCAGAGAGAATGCAAAGTTTCTTGGGGGAATGCAATACTTTTGCGAGAGAATTCAAAAGCATTGAAATATAATTTGTCCTCCCATCTCATATTTTTTCCCCTTAGGTGCTCCAACTCATTCAGCAAGTAGTAGTTTTCCAGTCTGAACATCACATAAAATTACTTTGTTTTCCCTGACCATATACACAAGTATAACATAGTCTTTCTCTTGTGTAAGCACTCTAACTCTATCACGCACATACTGAGAGGCATCTGTCGTCACTTGCCACAATCTGTCCTTTGGCGTAGCGAGGGCAAAGCAGGACATCTGGCTCTGTGAGCTGTAGAGAAAGCGAGCTGTGTGGACACTAGCATGCCAGCACCTCCAAGTGGGCTCAGCCTCCATCACATTCACAGCCTAATTATGACTTCAAAATGAGCAGATACTCTAGGCTAGTCATTAGCTTTCAGTGGCATTGCCAGCAACATCTCTTATACATTACACCAGCACTGGCTCACATATGAGCAGATGTTAATCTGTGCAGTTAGCAACAAGGCTGGCGATGATGCAGAGCTGAATCAGAAGATGATCTACTGGAGGGCAAAAACGGTTTACTTGTTGGATTTTCTGCTTTTCAAACACCCTGTTGGGTTTGGTTAAGATTGACATTTAAATTTTCTTTATTGCCATCTACTGTATGGTTCCTTGAACAACCTTCCAAAAGGGTTTTTTCCCCCAGTAATGCTGTCGAAGAACCATTTTTCATTTCTCAAAGACCCTTTCAGTGAATAAAATAACGTTTTCTTATTGTGAAGAACATTCCGTAATCTAAATAAACTTTTCCACTATAACGGAACCGCTTGTGCAATGGAAAGGTTCCATGGATGTTAAAGGTTCTCAGAAGCATTAATGCCAACAACGAACCTTTATTTTTAATAGTGTGGCACCTTAACAATGAAAAAAGAGAGTAATAGCTATCTTTTCAACAATCTTAAAAATAATGGTTCCATGAAGAACCTTTAACACCTATAGAATGCGTTTCCATTGCACAAAAGGTTTTTATAGTGGAAAACGGTTCCTTATATTATTATAATATTCTTCACTCTAAGAAAAAAATGGTTCTTTTAAGAAGTGTGCTTTGGGGAATCAAAAATTGTTCTTCTATTGCTGCAAAACAAAACAAAAAAACATTCTGGAGCCTTAATTTTTGACAGAACCAGCTAACATGTTTTTGGAGGGAAATACTGTCTAATTCAGTAGTTTAGATAGCCACTTATAGAACATATTAGATTTGAGTTTGTGTACGAGAAGCTGATCCTAAACCAGCAATTAAGGAGCAGTTTTATCTCGCAGCAGCAATCTGAAGCAGCAGGCAGTGAGGTAATTCACCACGGACCCTCTATCTCAAGAATATTGTTAGCGCCAAAAGATTCCTCCAGGACTTCATTTGGAATCCATTTAAAGCAAGACACTGTGAATTAGCCTAAGGTATTAGG
The DNA here is from genome assembly GCF_001515625.1 of Sinocyclocheilus rhinocerous. Classification (NCBI taxonomy): domain Eukaryota; kingdom Metazoa; phylum Chordata; class Actinopteri; order Cypriniformes; family Cyprinidae; genus Sinocyclocheilus; species Sinocyclocheilus rhinocerous. Next base: position 75,230 of record NW_015629988.1, read on the forward strand.
ACAAATAAGGCCAAGGTGCAGTGACATACTGATTTGCACATTTCAGCTACTCCCATTAAGTCTGCATAGTTCATCTGCAGCAGGACAAAAGATTGAGAAGAAAAAAAAACGTCCATTGTGAGAATATGCTGGGGTTCTTTTTCAAAATCAGATAACCCATCTACATAAGCTGCATTTTAAGATTATAATATTAACTTTAATATTATTTTTGGTCATATTCAAGGCATGTGTCTTTTGCGGAGAAGATACAAGCTCAGTAAAATAGCATAAGAAGCAAGAGAGACTTTATTATAAATAAAATTCTGAAAGATTTTTACTTTAATACTATTATTCAGCAAGGATGCATTAAATTGATAAAAAGTGAATATATATATATATATATATAAAGACATTTATAGTGTTACAAAACACCTTTAATTTAAAATAAATACTTGAAAACTTTTCATTCGTCAAAGAATCTTGAAATAAAAAGGTTTCCACAAAAATATGAAGCAGCACAACTGGTTTTAACATAGATAATGCTAAGAAATGCTTCTTAAGCAGCAAATCAGCATATTAGAATAATTTCTGAAGGATCATGTGACACTGAAGACTGGAGTAATGATACTGAAAATTCCGCATCGCATCACAAGAATAAATTACATTTGAAAATATATTCATATAGAAAGCAGTTATTTTAAATTGTAATAATATTACACAATATTACTGTTTTTACTTTTTTTAATCAAATGAATGCAGCCTTGCTGAGCAGAAGAGACTTCTTTCAAAAACTTTTAAAAATCTTATTGACTCCAAACTTTTAATCAGTACTAATTTAATCAGTAACAAAAGTATGAATAAAATCTATAGCTAGATCTAATAAAAAATTACACAATATTTGCATGACGTGTCTATATATTTATATAAACTATAAATGCTACACCAACATGCTAACACTAATCTCTACTAAATAAATTGTAATTCTGTGCACTTCACATTCAGAGCCCTATTTTATATGACACATGATGCTGTTTTCTATATTCAAATTGTTCCAAATCACTTTAGAAGGAAGCTGCATATGCAGAAAGTAGCAAAACTAAGAGTTTGTATTTACCTGAGTTCAGGAACACTGTGGGATCTGGCCACCATACACCATAAAGTAACACTGATGGCTCTAGATCCTGCATCCCAATTTATTTCATATTGAAATCTTATGGAAGAAGCAGACATGGAAAGATTACAAATTAATAAATGAGCACATTATTTATGATGTACCTTAATTTTATGTACCGTCCATGATTTTACAAAGCTGTGCCAAAAACGTACTCTTCCATAACGCACCTTTTCCATTACTGTGTCCAGAGCTGGCTCTGCCAGGACGGATGAGTGCAATCAAATGATGCATGCAATCCACAAATAAACGAAATGCTGAGATTAATCTTCATCCTCAATTCCCAGAAAATATCATCTGGAAAAGATTAGGAAGTATGAAACAATAATTTCAGAAAGGGTGAGTACATCTTTTCCATGGAAAGTCTGATTTGAGTTTACAGATTTATCTGCCTTAAAATAAAAATCAAACACAACCTTCAGTTATGCAAATGCTTGCAAACAATGAGCTGCCCAGTGCTGGAGAATAACTAACTCAAAAGCAGTAAATCATTTTAGGTACAGTTTTCAGTAGTGTAAAAATAGTTTAGATTTTGCCATTAAAGCTAAACTTTTTCCATCTACAATCTGTTTTTTTCAAACAAGTAGCAGTGTGGTGTGACAAAAATGCTAAATGTTGTGCCTGCAAGGAATGGTTCAACCAAAAATGAAAATTTGGTGGAAATGTACTCACCCTCAGACCATCCAAGATATAGATGAGTTTGTTTCTTAATGGAAACAGATTTGGAGAAATGTAGCATTACATCACTTGCTCACCAATGGATCATCTGTAGTGAATGGGTGCCGTCAGAATGAGAGTCCAAACAGCTGATAAAAACATCAATAGTCCAGTGATTCCAGTCCATCAATTACTGTCTTGTGAGGTGAAAAGCTGTGCCCATAATCCATAATAATGCTTCCTTCAGTGAAAAAGTCCATACCCCGTTGTTTTCTCACATCAAAATCCACTGACATACTTTAGAATTGGTTTTGACTGTTTTTTTTTTTGCTTATAAATGGTGCTTGATCTGTGCATATTTCTCTCGTGATTCAGACAAAGCAATATTATGGAAAGCGCACTCGTACTTCAGTCAGAAGCAATGGTATGAAATTAAAAACCCACAGCGTTACACTCTAAAAAATGCTGGGTTAAATACAACCCAGTGCTGGGTAAAATAGGGACAACCCCAGCAATTGGGTTGTTTTGACCCAGCGGTTGGGTTAAATGTTTAACCCAACCTTCTGGGTAGTAACCCAACCACTGGGTCAAAACAACCCAATTGCTGGGTTTGTCCCTATTTTACCCAGCACTGGGTTGTATTTAACCCAGCATTTTTTAGAGTGTAGGCTTCAGATTATTGTGATGTTTTTATCTGCTGTTTGGACTCTCATTCTGACGGCACCCATTCACTGCGAAGGATCCATTGGTGAGCAAGTGATGCTAAACTTCTCCAAATCTGTTCGGATGAAGAAACAAACTCATCTACATCTTGGATGGCGTATTATCATCTTGGAGTATATTATCAGCAAATTTTAATTTTTGGGTGACCACTGTGCGCATTTTTTTCACACCACAATATTTATTTAAAAACATTGCTGTCACCCAAACCAAGATTCATTTATTCGAAATCATCAAATTTTTTTTAGCCAGCACAATACGCTAATTATGAATTGCCCTCTTTCAATAGCTTCAATGTCATTAACTACTTTTTGTTAGTAGCTTGTCGTGTGGCTAATTACTTCTCAAAAGAAGCACTGAAGTACTTTGAATTATGTCGCTTTTCAAAGTCTAGTGAAAAAGTCCAGCAATAGAGAGTCTATGAATTGATAGAGTCATTTCAATCAGAGGGGTCGATTTTGATGGTTCCTGGCCCTGCCGAAAAAAGGGAGTGAAGATGTTTCTCAATAACGTGTTGATTAGCCGTGAGGTGACTCTTCACACATCCCCCACCCCCTTCCACCGGCTATGACAGGCGTCTTCATGTATCCTCTCTTGTGATGGATTGCCTAGGTCTTCCTCTCAGTAATTCAGAGCAGGGAACTCTTACGGGATGCACAGGCAGCACAAACATGTCCCTCTCGGGGACAGGACACGACTTCTGCATTGTCTCTCCTTCACAGCCTCTAAAATCTGCGTTGCCAGATCTTGGAAGAAAAATGAGCAACCTGGTCTGAAAAAAAAAGTGTGAAATAATTCTGTTAGGTGTTGAATTATTGAAAAATGGATTTTATTCATTCTGATTTACCCATTAAAAAAAATAAAAGGCAGTAAATATATTTGTGTTAAAAACATGCATTAAAAAGGTCTATACTCTTCAAAATAAAGGTTCTTTATTGGCATATATTGTTCCATTAAGAACCTTTACCATTCTATTCCATTTTATTAATATGTTTTCACAGCTATCACAGCCGGGGGGGGGGCATCGCTGCAAATACTCCCTTTTGAAATATAATAAAAAAGCAACTAAAAACGAATCTAAATTGCTAACAATTTTTACAAAATAATTATATCCTTTTACAAAATTAATGTTTCATGTACACTAAAACCTGCTATCTAAATCAATAAATATATCTTAAAGGGATAGTTCACCCAAAAATTTTAATTCATAGTTTAAGAAAAAATACTATGGAAGTCAATGGCAACCATCAATTGTTTGGTTACCTATATTCTTCAAAATATGAGAAGAAAGAAATGCATACAGGTTAGGGACAACTTGAGGGTGAGTAAATGACAACAGAATTTTCATTTTTTGTGTTAACTATCCCTGTAAAAGTAAATGTGTGCATACATCTATAAGGAAAGTGCATTGTGTGTAACTGGTAGAAATGTGGAAGGAAAAGCGATTAATAATAACATAATATATGAAGTGGGAAGATTTGACAGCTGTAGTTAGCTGTTGTCTCACTTCATTGTGAAAAGGGGGGGGGGGGAGAAATAAGACTGTATTCTGGAGTGAAAAATTGCGTGTTACTGGGAGAAACGCAATTAATAATGACATAATATTTCAGGTGGGAAGATTTGATAGCTGTAATCAGTGGTTGGTCTCACTTTATTGTGCAAAGGAGAGAAGATATAAGACTGTATTCTGGAAATAAACTCTTCAAATATTGTAACTACCCATATTTATAAGCGACTTTGTGAGAAAACAAACTTAAAGTAGGTTATAATAAGAGGACATGGCAACACTGACTAAAATCTGTCTGCATCTGTTATGGAACAAATGTGGATTGTGGTTTCTTGTCCGTTATGCGCACAGCTGAATATTTCAAAACACTGGGTTGTAAGATAAATTAGCCTGAAAATGATTGTTTCTTCAGCATGCATTTCACCTTAAATGAAACTCTAAAACAAGAAGTACATGGACTCAGTTCGTCAAATGATTTTCATCAAAACGTGCCCTGTGGACTTTTACTTCACATCCAGTGTGTTTATAAAGTATTATTCAATACTGTGATAATGCTTTCAGCTGTCAGTAAGCGTATAGCACTCTCAGATCAGTTTGACAAGTTTTAACATTTAACATTTCCCCCTTGCGATAAAAGTCAGCAGATTACATCTGGGCTTGGGCATAGTATAAGTGGTGCATAATAGCATCGCTTTATGGGAATCTTTATCGCTTTAGGGAGTCGTATGCGTCTCATTAATATCCGGGTGTTATGTTTTAAGCATCATATCCTGGTGTGATTATGGATTGCTGTGTTCTCGTATGCAGGAGCACCAGTGAAGATGACCTCATTTCTCCCTGGAATCTCAATGGTGAATTCAGTCCATGCCGTTCCACATCAGTGACATCAGAGCGCTCATTTGGGGGACGTGGGTTGCATTGATTGATTATCTAACACTGGCCGCTCAATGGACCTCCAAGTTTCCAAGTTATCCTTTTGGGGAAAGCCCATGCACACTAAAATGGATGGAACAAATAGAGATATAAACAGTCAGAGGTAGAGAGTGTGAGTGAGAAATAACACAATTTCAGTGTAATCTTTCTCCGTTCCACTGATTCCTTACTGGCGAAAGGGTTATTCAATAACAAAATCCTGCCTACTTAGAAAGAAAAACAATCAAATCATAATGCAATTCAATCTTCACACTGATGCACAGAACAGAATATTACATCCTCAAGGACTGATTAGAAAACATATTAAATAACAGATAAAGAGTGTGGAAAAGACAAGAGCATAAAGATAAACACAGTGAAGAGGAATGAGGAGGAGCAGGCATCATAGGGGTCTTTGCACCTGGGGGTCAAACCTACTGGACACATAACAACCCAAATGTTATCCTGACTGAAACGTGGGATTAAAGCAAAAAGGCAATGACATGTTTGAATGCAATGATAATGCTAGTTATTCACAACATCAGTTATTGGCTGTTATTAGAGTTTTTTTTTAAATTCACACTGATATTGATATTGTACGGATATTGAATACAGTATATATCAGCCAATACTGAATATTTAATTGTGCATACTCCTTTTTTTTTACATTTAGATTAGCTTTACTGTCATAACACTAACATACAAAGACGAATTAAATGTTAAATGTAATCTTTATCACAATTATTATTTTTTTTTTTTTATTTTGTACAATATAATGTCTAAATACAATTTCAAAAAATATTTTAATTATTTGTTTTTTATTTATTTATGTATTTACAGTATAGCATTTTAATACCAGTCTTTTATTGGATCAGCCATAACATGATAATAATTATCTGCAATAATTTCAAGTTATTGTATTTAGGCATTGTACGTTATAAAGCCTAAACTTTTGCAAATATTTATTTATTTAAAAAGACAAAATAGTATATAATTTTCATACCAGTCATTTATCAGATATCATAACATCATAATAATGATCTGCAATCATTTCAAGATACTGTATTTAGGCATTGTACATTATAAAAATGTATTTATTTTGTTTGTTTTATTTTCTATAAGACAAAACAGTACATCATTGTAATACCAGTAATTTATTGGATATCATAACATGATTATCTGCAATAATTTTAATCTTAAGCTTTTAGCTTCCACTGTGTTAAATCAGTCTTACTTTTTAAGTAAGAGGGGTTAATAACTAATGTTGATTCCTAAAGTAGTTTTACATTTGAAATCGTCCAGAAATTCATTTCATTTTGTAAAATAAACTCAATATCACTTGTATATACTCTTCAAAATAAACACAGCAATTATGGAAGCCCAGACTGAAATTCATGCAAGGGAGACAAACTGAATAACAATATGTGGATTTACATAATGTTTATATAACTATGCGGAGCAGAAACATTCTCTGTAATGGAAACAGCATTGACTGTGTACTTAATTGTAACTGTCTGCAGGGTACTGACAGAAATGATAAGCACCATTAGCATATGAGCTCTCATTATGCTCAGAGGTCATTTCAATCAATAGCTTGTTCTGTGGGCCTGTTTTAACAACACACTGGGAATAAAAAGAGAGCGATAAATGGGTTTAAGAGAAAGACAAAGAGAAGAGAAAGAGAGAGAAAGATGAGCTAATTTAATTTTTCTTCATGTGAGAGTAAATCTCATCAAACCTGTCAAGAACATGTCCAGACCACATTTCACATTTTTGAAGTTGGCCACATGTCACGTCACTTATTCGTGAACAAGTTCATCAGTTTGGTAAATAACCTTTGCTGTGATATATAGCAGCTTCATAAAGACTTTCAGCTCACTTCTGCATCAAAACTTATACCAGTTGAGGAGATTTTTCAATAACTGTCCTCGGTAACTCTAGGCTGATTGCTTACTAAAGGCAAAAAGTCTCATTTAGCCAATAAAATTAAAGATCAAATCAGAAAAATAAATCATCAATTAGCAACACATGAAGTGACCTCAACTTGAAAGAGAAAACATCGTAGAAGTAAAAGGATTAGCATTTGATTATACAACTACAAACTAACAACATAAATAACAATCAAAATAATAATCCTATAACAGTAACAGCATAAATTATTCATGTTGCAATGTATGCCGGGGGCTATAAGACTTAACAAATCAGACTGTCTGTCATAAGTACAAGCAGGCCAGCATTGCATAAAATGAGAGAACTGGAGTCAAGAGGAGATAATGAGAATGTTATTAAGGAAAAGTTCATTCTTATAATTACAGTGCAAGAAAATTATTTGATTTGAATTGCTTACAACAGTTCCATAAGCTAGAGTCTATCATTCTTACATGCTACTTTTACTATTTCTCTATATTTCGCAGAAATTGTGAGAGTAGTACAGTAGTACCCTGTTTCAAGCACAAAAAAAGTGTTGTTTTAGTATAAATCATATACTAGCCTGTTTTAAATTAGCCTTTTTTCAGTTCTCATTTTAACTTTTATTTAATTTGAAGTGAATTTGATGTGATTTTGTCATTTTTGCAATTTTTTTATATTGTTTTTTTAATAAAAATATATATTTTACATTTTTTATTAATTTAGTTAATCTATTTAGATTAGTTTTATTTCAGTTTGAGTGATTTTAGTACTTCAATTTAGACTTATTTCTAATTCTTAGTTTTTAAGTTTAGGTTTTTCATTCAATAAGAATATTTTGCTGTACCTTTATTTCAAATAATGAAAATATTTTTTAGCAGTTTTAGTTAACAATAACAACACTGGTGTGGAACACTATGTTGAGCTGATCATCTGCTAAGACTTGGATCAAATTAGAGGAGATGGAAAAAAGGATCTCTGTAATCAAAAACATGAGAGCTATGGCAGATACAAAGCTATAGCTGATCCTCAGACCAGTTAAGATTAGAAAGCAGGACATGAAATGAAAAACAAAAACACATGGTCTATGTTATGGTTGGTAGATTTCAAACCGCTTTGCACACCGTTGCCCCTAGTGGCAGACTGCTTGTCCTACAGTATGAAATGGGTCCATTTGTCTGTGTTTTTATACAACTGAAATGAAACTTAGACTGTAATAGTGAAAGACCCAGTAAGGCTACACATGTACATTAAGTGGTCTGAGATTTGAAGGTGGTTAAATAGATAAATATAATGGATTTAAATCTGTGTATTTGCTAAAACTGCAAACTAATCTACACAAACCACACAAACCCAATATTAACTAGACAAACTAATATTTAAAGGCCATGTTTAACTGAACACAATATTCTCAGTGGAGGTAGTGGACTGTATTGTGTTTGTCCACTTTAATTGCAAATGTGCACTGAGCTTGAGTACCGCTTATGAAGAAGTGAATGTTAATTTTAAATGGTCTCCTAGGAATTCAGTAATTGAATTGACAATATAATATTTCCTAATCATAATATAGGTGCAAGCAGTAATTAGGGGATCAAACAAATCAACTGGAGCATGACACGCAAAACGAGCATGTCTGAAAAATCTAACGATTCCAAAACAACAGAGCAGTGGAAAGGTTATGCATGCATTCCAGTTGCTCAAACAGTAGAGCATAACACTCGCAACGCCAAGGTCATGGGTTCAGTTCCTAGGGAATGCATGAATTGATAAAATGTATAACTTAATTACAATGCAGAAATGTTAAAGGTGCAGTATGTAATTTTCACAGATAGCAGTTGAAATGGGTACTGCAGTCCAAATTCAAAATATTGGAGAGCAGTGTTTTTCCTTCCCAGACTCAACGTTCAGGTGGGTTGCCAGATTGAGGATATGCAACTGACAATGGAAGGCGACAATCCTTACACTGTGAGTTGATTTATCCATTTTAATAAGCCTCTGGTCATAGAGCTTTTTAGTCAAAAGCCCAAGCTTTTTAGGTTGGGTAGAATCTGCAATCTCCAGCCCAGTTTGTTTGTTGGCTTCCATGGCTGCAATAGACTGGGTTTTCCACCAACTAGCAACCCAGGGTGTCAAAATACTATTAGGTAAACTGTCAGTGGGCAGAATCACTCAGACCAAAACAAAAACAGACATTCTGACATGGAACGAACATTTAAAAGAATAATACATTTTTATGCCTTAGTACAGTCAAAAAGTTAATACAGGACTTTTTAGGTTATACGTAGGCCTATATTACGCAGTTTTTTACTAACATTTTTGACCATATCATACATTGTCACTGACCCTGAAAATTCAGGTTACATATGAACAATTTTCTATAAAAATTCAAAATGAGGCAATATGGCTGACCTTGGAAAGGTGGGCATCATTGTACTCAGTATGACTCCAAATAATTATAAATTTCTCTTTTAAATTTCACAACTAATTTTAGTTCAATACACACAATCCTTGGTAAAATACAGCATTTTATACTAGTTGGCAGAAAGTAATGCCGACTATAGAACATTGGGTATCATTCAACTCTATATATCAAATTTTGTGGTTGCTTGTTATAATACACCAAACTGTTGTCAAGATATACCCTTATCTTCTGTTAAGCATGTTTGATGCAAAACATTTGTAAAGCCACTTTTCATGAATGTTTGTTTAAAATCATATATCTAATGGATACATTTTCAGAGGCCTGGTCTTAAGATCATCTAAAGCCTGGAACACATGCACAACCTTCATAAATTGAATAGATTTTAAAAGGCATCATACACTTCAAAAACTGGGCGTTGCAAGCTAAAGGAATGAGGATCACACACTACCAGTCTTTTAAGTTGTTCCGAACACAAACTCACAGAAATATGCGCCTCATTGCTAGGAGACAAAAACACATGGACTACGTAATGGTTGGTAGATTTCAAAGTGCTCCACACACTGTTACCCCTAGTTGCCAACTGCTTATTGTACATTAAGAAATGTGGAATTTTGTCTAATAAAACTGCAAGTAAGCTATGCAAGCGACACAAAACTAATACAAACCTGCAAATCATGACTCATTACAAATAAAAACAACAAGTGTTCTAAAATCAGCTCAAAATATCAAACATGTTCGATATCCTCTGAATTTTTAGCTTCACAGACTCCATCCAGTCTGAGCGTGCACCCATCATACACTGTGATTTTCTGTGAAATACATCAACTACAATTGCCCAAAATCTGCAGACTGGTTCTGACTTTGGGCAACTAGCGTCGACTCATCCAGACTGCCTTCTGGATAAAAAGTGTCCTTCTGCCTAAAGCAAACTTTCATGAAGATTGAACAAAGTTTCTAAGAACAGTAGCGAAAAAAGAGAAAACAGATTTTGTAGTTATTCAAAATAGCAATTCGTCCTGTTGGTCATGCTACCAAGACAACATCTGCAAACTACACTTGTCAAATGACATCAGTGTCAACAAAACATTGACTTTTTAGGTGCATGTTAATCAAATGAGCTGTGTGCATTGAGAAGGCAAACGATATGACCTATATTAGACCGAAATGATTTTCACACCGTCTAGACAGCTTTTTTTCTGAGCTCATAATGAGACAAACATGCTTCCCCTTTCACTAGCAAAATGTCACCTGTCAGAAGACATCGGCATATATGCGGTGGGAGGGGGCAGTGTCCATGCATGAAATTGCAGCATAGACGACTCTAGCACATGCATGATTCAAAGCGTTGCTGACTGCTGGCAGCTTTGTTCTCAGATGTGCTATGCAGCACAGATTTCAAATCCTTCTATTCAGAGCAATACAGTGGCGTTGTAAACACTAAGCAAACAAAAGTGTGTTTACTGGCAATATTCTGATGTGCTTGAACAGATGCAATTACACGCATGGAGCCAGTCCCACATGTGGCCGTGAGGAAAGGAAGCTGCTGAGTCAGCAAGAAGGCATTTGCCGCACTGACGCACCAATTCAGCCTGGCAAATCATCCTTACAGACATTTCAAGTTAAGACAGAACCAAAACTGACCATATTTAGTTTGTTAAAACAGGTTCCTGGTCTTATTGTGTACAATTAATCAATTAATGTTATTATTATTTAAAAAATCTTTGGAATCTTTAATAAAAATGGGATTTTGCTCCACCTTTGCACTGAATTTCTTTTCTTTTGCAATGAATGTCACAATCTTTCTTACTTTTTATACCCCTTCTGAATCAGTTCTTGTATGTATAGCTTATAATAAAACAATTTAAAGAAATAGTTCACCCAAAAATGAAAATCTGCTAAACATCTACCCTCAGGCCATCCAAGTTATTACAGCATTACATCACTAATCCACACGACTCCAGTCCATCAATTAATGCATTCAGACGTGAAAACCTGCATGTTTGTAGTGGGGAAAATCCATCTTTAAGACATTTTAACTTTAAACCATCAATTTCAACCAAAATAGTCCATAAAGCTGCTTCCTCTAGTGAAAAAGCCCATCCCCTGTTTTTTTGCTCACGTCAAAGTTCACCGTCATAGATGTTTAGAACTGGTTTGGACTTGTGGCTGATCTGTGCATATTTCTCTCCTGATTCAGAGATGACCTTTTCACTGGAGAAAGCAATATTATGGATATCTTAAGCAACGGTTTGAAGTTAAAAACATTTCAATGATGAATTTATTACAAAAACACAGCTATTTACTTCACAAGATGTTAACTGATGGACTGGAGTCATATGGATTACTTCTGGATTATTGTGATGTTTTTATCAGCTATCTGGACTCTCATTCTGACGGCACCCATTCACTGCAGAGGATCCATTGGTGAACAAATGATGATTTGTTTTGATGAAGAAACTAACTCATCTACATATTGGATGGCCTCAGGCAAAATTTCACTTTTTTTTAAAGTCATCTCTGCCTTTCTCGGTTACATATTACAGTTTTTTTCTTAATCAACACCTCTATACACCCTCATTAACCAAGTCTGAAAGTTATTCACATCAAGAACCAAAAGGCAACATACTTCAATGAAACAAAAACACTCTAAACACCTCTTGGATCTGTCTCAAAGAAATGCATTCCATTTAATGCAGATCTTTGGCTGCGGTGCCACTTTCTGCTCCGTCAGCCACTCCTCCTACTCATGCGGTTCAAAGCACTGCAGAGCCCAGGCTAAACTACAGGAAGAGGAAACATAAAGGGCCTGCTTTACACTACAGCTGACCTCTCCATAAATCAAAACATGCATTATAAAAAGGAGTATAAAGAGGGATTACACATCCACTTGCAATGCCAATCACTGCTGGACCACAAACATCCTGAGAGAAGAGAGAGAAAGACAGCAAGAGACCGATGGGCATTAAGAGGAAATGAGAGAGCACTGAAATGTACCGAAGAGAGATTTTTCAGCATAGCTTTCCAGCATAAAAGGAGGGCCAAAACCATCCATTGAGAGTTTTAATCCATTTTTACATGCACACATTATCAAATGAGTTTGGAGCCCCTCTGAAGGGTGATAGGATGTCATTCAAAAGCTGAGATATCTGTTCTCACATACCTTTTTACAAACTATGATTTCTCTGAACAAGAAGTGGTAACAGATCCAGCAGATAAGCAAACAAATAGGTGCACTTTGCCATTATATAGTATATGCAAAAAGTATGCCAAATGAGAAGCATGAATGTGCAGTATTCATGAAACGGTAGGTAGGCAATACCCAGATGATCTACTGCATCCACTGAGAATTTCAAGTGTGCAGCAAGTGGACACTTTGCTACTCCATAATGCCACAGAAGCTGAGGAGCCATCAGATCTGAAATGTTGAAAAATAAAAATGGCAGGAAACCATTTTATTTGAATAATTTTAATAGTGTACATCAGGCGTATGAGGTGAAAGATAGAGTAAAATGCTAAAAATAGACTGAGTTCTGCACAAATTAAGCCATGCTGATAATAGAATAGAATAGAATAGAATAGACCCGTTTTACTGCCAGAAGAACACTGGGCATAAGATACCTCCAACTGTTCTTCTGAAACTCTGTACGAGCAAAAAAAAATATTGCTGTGAGGTACAAATGTACTTTAGTGCCAATAAATATGCTGCGCATCACATGAAGCTGCTCTCAGTAATTAAATTGATCCAATTAAAACTCTCTGATAGGAGTTTATCTCTTCGCCAGTAACAAGCACCCAAGGGACATGAAACAAGAGACAAGGGAATGAAAAAAATGGAACAGATTTTTTTTTTCCCTGCGCTCTGTCAGGCAGGCGTTTTATTTAAAGAGCACAGAGTGCTTTTGCACCCCTGACTAAGCATGACTGGGATGTCAATTTATTTTTATTTTTTTTGCAAAAACGGTGTTTAGCATGTTAGAAAAATGGTACATGTTAGATTGTGAAGATGTGCACATAAATATGAAATTAATTCAAAAGAAATTGAAAGTAAAACAATTGAATTAAAGTATAAAGTACAATTTACCAGATTTTAAAATCTCACAAATTTCATGAAGAAAGAACTCAAATAAATAAATAAATAAGAGTTCAACCACATAAACATTAAGCATTATACACACTGCTGTTCAAAAGTTTGGAATCAATAAAATTTTGTTTTTTCTTAAAGGGGTCATAGGATGCTACATGCACTTTTACAAGTAGTTTGAACTGAAATGTGTGTTGGCAGTGTGTGTACACAACCACCCTATAATGATAAAAATCCACCCGGTGTTTTTTTTTTTTAAATCTCCTTAAATGTTTTCCTCTTTCTATATTACAATTTAAAACAACCGTTTTCTATTTTAATATATTTTAAAATATAATTTATTCCACTGATGCAAAGCTGAATTTTCATCAGCCATCCCTCCAGCCATTTCAAGTCTTCAGTGTCATATATGATTTTTCTAATATGCTGATTTATTATCAATGTTGCAATTTGGAAAAAACTTTGATACTTTTCAGGATTCTTTGATGAACAAAAAGTTCAAAAAGAACAGCATTATTTCAAAATAGAATTTTTTTTTCCTAACAAGTCTTTACTATCACTTTTTATCAATTTAACACATTGCCTTGCTGAATAAAAATATTTATATATTTTTTTAAATTACCAACCCCAATCATTAGAATATATAGTGTATATTGTTACAAAAGACTTTTAAAATCAATACTGTTTTTATTCATAAAAGAATCCTGACAAAAAGTAATATATACTGCATGTATACATGCGTATGTGTGTGTATATGAAATGTTGAATGTCTAAATGCCTGTTTCAGACCTATCAAAATACAGGAGTCAATGGTTACTATTAGGCCCAGGCTGTTTTTCAGTCCCAATCCATCTGTACATGTCACAGTTCAAATTCAAGTGTGACCATCTCTCACCTAACCAGGTCCCGAAGGAGAATGGAATGTTTCTATCCTCTCTCTCCCAGTTCTGCCAAAAAGTCCATTTCAAACTTTTTTACTTTGTGTGTGTGACCTAGTTTAGCAGCACCACTTTCCAGGTGAGCTTAGCGGCTTCAGCCCTGATGAGTCCTTGTGGATGTCATTTCTGTGTGGGATTTTTCTTTGTCAGTTTGGAGCTGGGGTGGTGTGTATTTGGTTTGTCATCGTGGATGTTGTCACATTAGTCTCAGCCTTATACAGCAGAGCCGCCTACAGTCCTTCAGTGACTGTCTGGTGCATCTGGCAAGCTCTAATCTGATTGGCTGGCTCAACACAGCTTCTGGGAGTAAGGAAGGACAGACAGGATTTTATCAGTCTTCCTGGAAACAAAGTGTTTATCAAAAGTGCTTGTATTAACTTTGTAAGAAATGAATCACAGGAACTGTCAATGGTTATGAAAGACACCATGTACAGTTTTGCTTGAGGCAGTTAGAAGCATATTAAAGGAATAGTTCATCCAAAAATGAACATTTGCTGATTTACTCACCCTCAGGTCATCCAAGATGTAGACGAGTTTGTTTCTTCATCAGAACAGATTTGGAAAACCAATATGTGCTCACCAATAGATCCTGCGCAGTGAATGGGTGCCGTCAGAATGAGAGTCCAAACAGCTGATAAAAACATCACAATAATCCACAAGTAATCCACACAAATCCAGTACATTAACATCTTGTGAAGTGAAAAGGTGTGTTTGTAATAAACAAATTCATTAAGGCATTTCAACATTTAAGAAAGTAAAGTGAATTCCAAAAAAGAAACCAGAAAAAGAAATGCTTGTAAAATGAAGGCATGAGAGGATGAATAATGAAGGAAGGAATAAAAGAATGAAGGAAGGAAGGTTCATTTGTTAATTATTTTGTTCGTTCGCTCGCTCATTCATTTGTGTTTGCTTGAAAAGGCCAAAGTCTTCAACATTTTAAATAACAAATAAAGCTACTTCAAAATCAGACAAAATGTGCATACACTACATAACATTATGAAAGTTCTGCCTTCACCCAAATTGTGACTGGCCCTTTTAACCGAAAGGTGCATCTTCCTTTCCTTTAGCCACCATATTCAGCCTTTCAGTGTCTCATATTCTTTTTTTATACACGTGGTCTATCCATCTCCGCCCCTGTCAGCAGTACAGGAAGCCCTCACAATGCACTTTAGAATGTCTCAGCTACTACTGAATACACCAGTGTCTCATTGTCTTATCAATATAGCCCAAGGACAGGGACACCAAGTACACTGCTTTTTTTTCCATCAATCTGTTCAAAACAACTGCACATCGGGAGCATCAGTCAAAATACACAGACTTCAGTGAAGTCATCTGGGAATAAACCAGAGAATCTCTCATCACGGTGCATTCGAAAAGAGAAAACCCTCCACCTTTCTAAATATCTATGAAACGAATCCTTGATTCTACTAATTTATAGTAGAGTATAGTGTTAACGACCCGTGAGCAATTTAATGTGAATTCCTAAGTAAAGCGAGCACCTGACGGAATGTCTTGACTATTTGCTGAGACACGCTCAGGGTGGGGAACTGGAATGGGAATAATGGGACAGAGTCAATTCAGAAAGATGAATTGTACACAAACACGCACACTGCCTGCAGACAGGATGGTCCATCCGGAGAATGTTCCAGAGATAACAGATCCGCACCAACGCAAAGGACTCCAGCACAGTAGGGACACTCTCCAAGGTAAAGTTTGGAGCAGTCCATTAAAATGGAAAAACAATCATGAGCGGGCGGTGATGGAGTGAAGACCATTTCACGGTGGTGTACAGAGAAAAAGACTTTTCTCCCCCTAAATGCAAAAGATTTCCGAGAAGGGGCACATTGTATGCACAGTTGGATAATAAACTACCAAGTACGCAGAATCACCCTGTCTGATTCATTCCAAAACAATGTGGTGATAAACAGTAGTGTGTCATGGACACAGTGAGAAGGAGATTTCGTTACACAGCTCTTAGGCTGCACACAGGCTTTGACCGATCACAAAACTTCAGAATGGTTCACCTAAATCCTTTCCAGAAAGGAACCGTTCACCCAAAAATGAAAATTTGCTCAGTACTCGCATTGAGACCATCCAAGATGTGGATCACATCTGATGTGGAACAGCTGATAAAACCATCACAATAACCCACAAGTAATCCACAAGACTCCAGTCCATCAATTAATGGGAGTATATAATAATCCATAACACTTCCTCCAGTGAAAGTCCATCCCCTGTTGTCCTCTCATATAAAAAATAAATAAATAAATAATAAATCACCAACATATGTGTGGAGTATTTTGATCTGTGCATATTTCTCTCCTGATTCAGACTTACTGGAAGCAATGTTTTGAAGTTAAAAACATCTTAAAAAGGGATTTGTTTCACAAGATGATGATTGATGGACTGTGGATGACTTGTGGATTGTAATGTTTTTATCAGCTCTTTGGACTCATTCTGACGGCACCCATTCACTGCAGAGGATCCACTGGTGAGCAAGTAATAGAATGCCAAATTTCTCCAGATCTGTTCTGAATGAACAATGATAAATGAACAATGAGGAAAAAAGATTAACTTGAATCAAATTTACATGCCATTCACAACGTGTAACTAAATATGCTGTTGTAGTAAAACTATGATATACATAGTACCCTAAATAAGTTTCAAAGCATGAAAATGCATTAACTTCTAAATTGTAGATAATGCACATGCATTACTGTCATTTTAAAAGAAACACAGTTTTCATATGCTGTATTTTTTGTCTTGATACTTTTGACACGTTTAAAATAACCTAATGTGAAATAATGACAAAGACTAAAACGGAAAGAATGTTATACAAGTCCTTGTCTTGATTTGCTGTTAAAGTGAAAGGATAGCCGCAAACACCAGTATCCTACATGCATTTCTATTCCTGTTAAAGTCAAAACAAGTAGGCAGGCTTGTGCCAAATCATTCTGGAAGCTGAGAATAATAAGCCCAGCAGGGGGTGGAATGAACAGTGAAATGTTGTCAATTATCGCAAAATGTAGAGCAGTTGGATCCAAATTTCAGCTGAGAGTTTTCACTCTGTGAATGTTAGGTTTTAATCACAGCCCTCATACAACATATGATTTGAGCTGAATTAAAATCATGCGCTTGTAAGTTAACTAGAAAGTTAGTCAAGCCAAACTTTGAATGTGTACTTGACAAAGCCTTTCTTGAACAGGTCACAGGGCAAAAGTATATGTAAAAGTAAATGTACAAAAGGATGATTTTCATAGAATGACAGACAGAGATAGAATTCCAAATCTAATTTAACCTGGAAAAAAAAAATTAAAAAAAATTGCATGTTTTCAGAAACATTCTAAAACAAAGTCACTAAGAAAATAACCCTTTACTTAAGTATTCTGGCTGATATAATTTGTAATGAAAGTTCTTCACTACTGGTCTCAGACATTTGGACTCCTCTTCGTATTTAAAATTATTTCTCTAAAATGGCGAAACGGCAAACTGAAAGCTTTTGAAGTACACTGTACCTCGTGCCAAGATGCAAGTCAAGCATTTATGCATTCTCCAACATGGAAGAAAATAAGTTCATAATCTACAAATCAAGTCTAATGAAATATCAAGGACTAAAGATGCACTATAGGATAATATCAACAGATCAGTACAGCAGCTGTGTTGTATTGACAGAAGCTTTGAAGTTGCTTTTCCGATCAATGTCCAAGATGCACATCTATATGGGAGCAAAGATTGCTGTAGTCAAAAAAAAAAAAAAAAACTTCTTTGCACTCCATTCTTTTATATAATATTTAAAAAAAAATTTTTTAAAAAAGGATGCTAACTGGACCAGGACTTCAGTCTAACAATATCAGCTGGCAAAACAATATAAAATAGTTTATTTATAACATTAAAATAGATATGTACTTTCAAACAATTGAAATCACATTGTTTAAAATCCAAATTACAAAAATTAACAAACTCAGTGGGTCAGGTTCAGAACTACTCTGAATCACTAAAAAGTGAAATTTGGCTTGTTCTTGTAAAATCTGAAACAAAACCCTCTCTATAAAAAAAAATAAATATAGAAAATTGAAATAAATAAAAAGGGCTTCATAGCCATGAAGAAACCATTTTTGATTATTCATAGAACCTTTCAGTTAAAAGTTCTTAAAAGAACCATTTGTTTCTAGTGTGGACATCATTTTAATAATCAATCTAACTTTTTCCACTTTATAGAACCTTTTGTGCAATGAAAACATTAGATGCTAATGATACTTCATGGAAACACAGATGCCAATAAAAAACCTTTATATTTCACATTATTCATTCTCCTGAACACTGCTTTAAGTTGGGTAAATAGTCATTTTCCATACTCACCAATGATGCTGCTGTGCTGGGCTTTTTGGGATATTCAAACAAACAGAGCAATCGGTTGATAGCACCACAGAGACACGGTGTTTACTTATTTGGGTGGAATTTATGATAAACTATATTTAAACACAAAGCCCACCTGCATCACATTGTGTGGCAGCTTTGGCTTTCCATTTATTCTAAAAGCTGCCTAGGAGACTCAGTGGGTCAGGTTCAGAACTACTCTAAATCACTAAAAAGTGAAATTTGGCTTGTTCTTGTAAAATCTGAAACAAAACCCTCTATAAAAAAAAATAAATATAGAAAATTGAAATAAATAAAAAGGGCTTCATAGCCATGAAGAAACCATTTTTGATTATTCATAGAACCTTTCAGTTAAAAGTTCTTAAAAGAACCATTTGTTTCTAG
This sequence comes from Sinocyclocheilus rhinocerous, assembly GCF_001515625.1. Classification (NCBI taxonomy): domain Eukaryota; kingdom Metazoa; phylum Chordata; class Actinopteri; order Cypriniformes; family Cyprinidae; genus Sinocyclocheilus; species Sinocyclocheilus rhinocerous. Next base: position 94,286 of record NW_015629988.1, read on the forward strand.
TGTGGACATCATTTTAATAATCTGAATAACTTTTTCCACTTTATAGAACCTTTTGTGCAATGAAAACATTAGATGCTAATGATACTTCATGGAAACACAGATGCCAATAAAAAACCTTTATATTTCACATTATTCATTCTCCTGAACACTGCTTTAAGTTGGGTAAATAGTCATTTTCCATACTCACCAATGATGCTGCTGTGCTGGGCTTTTTGGGATATTCAAACAAACAGAGCAATCGGTTGATAGCACCACAGAGACACGGTGTTTACTTATTTGGGTGGAATTTATGATAAACTATATTTAAACACAAAGCCCACCTGCATCACATTGTGTGGCAGCTTTGGCTTTCCATTTATTCTAAAAGCTGCCTAGGAGAAACGAAGATATAGGTTAAACAATATCTCCGTTGTGATATTCGCTATTCTTATGGGAAGTGATTGAGAGGGCGAGATGCAGTGAAGAAAGGATATTTTAAGCTAGAAGTCAAACTGATGAGCAAGAGGTGAGAGAATATGTATGAAGGAGACGGAGACACACTCGGAGTGTGTTTGCATTGTGTATACAACAGTGTGTGTGTGTGTGTGTGTGTGTGTGTGAGAGAGGAGAGAGAGAGACACACTGAGGGATGAGGCACAAACTGCTGCTATTTATATCCCCTTCTGTAGCTACAGGGAACAGCCACCATCTGCATAGAGCAGGCAAAACCAGAGCCCAAATTTTCACCAAAAACTCACAACTAGTAGCCCATCCATGCAGCTCCTGAAGTAGCAGCGGGAGCCGATCCTGGTAATAAAGAGCGTGAATAACAACGTTCAATTATACTGCAGTGTTTGTTTTAAATATTAAAATTGGATTTGTGCAGAAGGCTACATTCACCTCTGGTTGAGATGGATTGCGTGCTGGCTTACATCGACAGCTTCCTGCGGGGAGCTGGCCACAGCATCTAATACTGTCGGAGTCGCCGTTTATATGCTTGGGCTATTTATACAGCAGCAGCAGCAGCTTTTAATAGCTCGGTTCGCCCCTGCACCCCATCCTGCACTCATACACACTACTGCAGTGATCTGTACGCAGCACACTGAACGAAGGTGGAGATGCGAAGAAAGACTGACAAAAACAATGGAGGTGAAACAGGCCAGAAATGCATTCAACCATTAATGCAATTTATAGTATGCATAAAGTGCAAGATGTGCAGTATTTAAAATACTGGGCACTATACCCTCTCAAAATGCAGTGCAAGCAACTTGACATTTCGATTTACAAAAAGTGAACAAGAACGGAGAAAAACCATGCTACATGGGTCAGACATTTAGGTAATGCTAAATTTAGCATACTAAGATACTATCCCCACAGAGAGTCGTAGTATGTATATTCTGCACTGTATGCAAATTTCTGCATACAAAAGACTAACTAGAAGACCAATAGTGTATTGCAGTGATGGTATTTTTGTATCACACTGGTTCCCTAGACAAACTCAATAGGATTTTTCCATTGCAGGAAATAAGCTGTGATCAACAAAAGCTTGACTCGTACGTTGTTCATAAACCAGCTTCACAATTGAACATTGTGAACTCCGAATCCTAAATACAAAATCAACAGAAGTAAAAAAAATTCATGTCAGTAATATGTATGCTGCACAGTATTTAGTAAGCTAGTAACTTTAAGAAAAATAAAGTATTTAACAAAATTAGCTTTTAAATGTGATAAATGCTTTTCCTTGAAACAAATCCTTAACCAGAATTAGTAACTACAATAAGTAACTGGCAGCACATTAAAAACGGATTAAGAATTGGTCCTGGAACGCTTGGCCTCTGCATTCAAAACTTTCAACCAACAGCATGCATTTTTGAAGTTATAACAGAAAAGGACAAGGTCAAACCCACTAAAGACCACTTATTCATCCAAGAACCCTCTCAAGAATTGCATATTCCTTCTACTAAAAGCTCTGATTTCCTCTGGTTTGGGAGCAAACTGCTTCCGAAAACACAAATGAACACTAGCAAACATTTACACCGCATTTCAGACCACACGGTTTAACAGCACATCTGCGACACTCTAGCTTCCAGCTCCTGAGGTGTAAACTAAACTCCATGTGAAAACCAGTTCACACAACATATCCTAATCAAAGTGAAGGCATGAATGAAAATATCCCAAAATGAATCAGCATATTCTAACGCAACTGTCATGTAATAGGCTACAACCTATTTAGCACACAAGACGTGTATTTTGCCTAGAGTAATTTCACTAGCACCATAGCATCTGGGTGTGGGCTGAAAGTCCTTGAAAAACTAGAGTATAAAGCAGCAGCACTATAATGCTGCCATCTAGTGACAAACCATGGACAATTATCCAACCAATAAGTCAGTCAATTTAAAGAGCTAAGCCAAGGGAATGTGCACAAGACATCAGGTAGGTAAATGAAGAGCTGAGAGTCACTGGTTAGGCCAAGGCTTTCCAGGTTAGTGACACCTCAGTTACTTTAGGGACACATATTTGGGATATTTTCATTACAACCACTTGCCAAGCCTGACTACACGTCTAGAGACCTAGCATGAAGACAAGTTCCATTATAAACCATTACCAGTAACTGCAATATTCACATTTTTATTCAGGTGATCAAATGTGAAGCAAAACGATACAGCAAAAGAATGGTATCAAGAGTGTAAATATTATCCCTCATATTCTCACTCTAGTTTCTTGACCACCTTTCTCTTCAGTTTCTTTTGTTGAAGCAGGAGGTCAACATACAGACAGTGATCCATAACAGTTGAAGCACAGATAAGTCCACCATGCAAAGCACCAGAGTAACCAGCAGAGAAAACATCTTGTCCTGAGGTGAAACGACATCTTAATATAGCAAGCTCCATAAATCAGACCACATCCTTTGACTGAAACTCAGTATTACCTGACAGATAGAGGTTCTTGACAGGAGTGTTGCACCTGGTCATGGCAACATTCAGAGGCTGGTATCTCTCCAGACTATGCTCTGCAGAGAGCATGGGTCCATACGTAGCCTCCAGCCCATGCATGTTAATAGGAGTGACTGCATGCAACATTGCCACCTACAAGAGAGGAAAAAAAAAAAAAAAAAACCCAAACCCAAAACGCACGTCCCCAACGACCTCCTCGACGCAACACCCAAAGCTCAGTCCAGTGTCATCAACACTAAATAACAGTTAAAAGAAAAGGGAGAATTAAAGTCATGACATTGTCTTCTTTAGATCACTGATGTCCAGTCATTCCACTGAAGGACACACACACACACAACACATAAGCCATATGGTTACATATTTGTAGCTTTGCAATAGTTCATCAAGCTGCACTCAAATATAACTGACTAAGTTTACCTTCTCTTTCAGTTTGGGGAAGTGAACACAAGCCCATTCAAAGAGATTATTAGCAAATCTCATCTTGTACTTCTCATATTCTCCACCCCTTTCAGTCTCACTGATGTGGTTCCACTGTTCAAACCACTTTGGATTGACCATGGTATGGATTACCATACGTGACTGCCCTAAAACACAAACCAACTACTTCAGTTGGTTCGTTTAGATCAGTGGTTTTGGACATTCGATAGAGTGAAACTTAACCTGGGAAACGAGTGCATGAAGTGGGATCCTTAGTAGAGGGGAAGGAAACGTACATCATGGGGATGTTGTCCGGTGCAGCTTCCTTGTCGGAATCAAAGTACTCTTCCATCCTAAAGCAATAAAGGAAATTATGAAGATATACTTTTAAACAAAAGTGACTCCTGGATGTATTCACCTACACTTCATCCATGTTGTTGCTCTTATATAGTCGCATGTTGGTTGAGGAGATGCCCAGGTCTTCCATAGTTGCATTAAAGCCTGCAAATACCTGGAAAAAGCCTTTGCCTGGTTTCAAAGTATGAAGATAGTCTTGGACATCTGGGAGGAGCAGACACGCATTACCCCAGAAAAATCTAGCCAGTAATAAAGCACTTCACGTTAAGACTTATTGCAATACATTGTACTGCTTGTATTGAAGACATTCAGTCACTTACCTGGATTTGCCTGGACCTCTGGAGGCAGAAGCTTCTTGAAGGTGCTGAACATGCCAGCATTAGAAACAATGACAGGAGCCCGAACTTCAAAATCTTTACCTGCGCTCTTCACAGTCACTCCTAGTCAAAAAGAACCCCAATGTGACAACCCTTGTTTTATGCATCTGCAAGTAGTGGAGCCCAATATGCAATGGACGGCACAACCTGTTAAACTTACAATACAGCCCTAACTCATATACAGTAACTCACCATATGCCTTTCGTATTCCATCAACTAGAACACTGGACACAGGAGCATTGACAAGGACTTTCCCTCCATGCTTCTCCAAAACCTGGATGATGTAATATGGGATCTCACTGGCACCACCCTTAGGATAGTACACACCACGCTTGGAGTGGTGCAGGAAGAGGGCATCAATCATGCAGCTGGAGTTTTTGGGTGGCACACCTTGGAGAAACAATAATTCTCGTTAACTCACAAATGCATTGAATGCAAAATAAGTTGAAAATGGGAGTAGCCATAGTCTTACCATAAAATATTTGAGAAAACACTGTGAGGAGGTCCAGGTTGCTGGTAAGAGACTTGACTACATCTGTTGTACTGGTGCGGGAGTATCTGAAAATTGGGGATATTAAATCAGCTATCCCACTCCACAGTATGAAGCGAGCAAACCAGAGTGGAACCATCTTCAACATACAGAGCAGATGGATCTTCTTGGAACAGATCTAAGGAAGACAATTTACAGGATATTAAAGGCCATAAACTAATGGGAGATAAATAAAAGCGTCAGGCCACTCTACAAATACCTTCATGATTTTGAAGAGCTCCTCGACTGCTTTAGTATCATTGGGAAACTGCTTCTTTAGATGAGCCTCCATTTGCTTCTTACCATTGTAGATGGTGTATTCTTTTCGTTGAGCTCCTGTGCCAATAACAACGGTGTCCACATGGGAACCCTGCTCAGCAAAATGCACCTGGCCATCAGTGATGAGATCCAATGCGACTTTCAGGAAGCTGTTCTCATGAAGTTGTCCAACATAATGGAAGCCTGACAAAAACCCATTCATTGAGTAAGCAATAGAAGACATTCAGCTTTTGATCATTAACGCAGCTCAACGAATATCAATGAGAGCATCTTACCACAGTCAAACTCAAATCCTTTTTCAGTGAAGGTCTTACACAGGCCTCCAGCCTGTTTATCTTGCTCAAGCAACAGGACTTTCTTTCCTAGTTTGGCTAAAACTGCCGCTGCTGTTAAACCACCGATACCGCTGCCAATCACAATGACGTCCAAGTTTTTGGGTACTTCAAATTCACCAAACTCTATAAGCCAAGTAACATTAGTTAGCAATAGACATTAGTAACTTGCACCAGTGCTTCTCAAATCTGTTCTAGGGACCCCCAACCACTGCATATTTTGTGTATCTCCCTCAGTTACCAACGGATTCCAACCCAGCAACTCATTAGTAGAGACTGCAAGACATGAACTGGGTGCAGCCTATGAGGGAGACATACAAAATGGGCAGTGTGGTTGGAGGTCACCAAGACAGGTTTGTGAAGCGCTAACTTACACAACACTACTTGCAAACTAAAGCTTATGTACCTTTCTGAAGAAGTCTGTCCTTTTTGTTTTGGTCTACAACTAGTGGGCCTGGAGGGCTGATGGTCCCCTTGCACAGGCCACTTCTCCTGCCAAACAGATACCAGTATGTCCCACGAGCCCAATCCACAAGCCATTCTAAGAAAAGCAGAAACCACCACATCTTCAATTGCTAGAAAAAGATCAGCTGGTGTTTTCAGTTTCAGGACTGGCTGTTCAAAGCTACACCTTTAATAAGGGGTTGAAAACTTAAGGAGCTGTTTTTTCCTAGAGACTGCCACCAAGAGCTTAAAGCTGGTGATTGAGTTATTTATTAGTCTAAATTGTGGGTGGAGAGAATTAACTTGCTTGACTACTATTGGCTTGACTTGATTCAATCAGTTTAGCAGATTGTTTTGCAGGGTAGTTGCTTATAATGACCAACTTTGTTTTGCAGAAAATGTCGGAGAGCAGGGTTTTTTTTTTTAACTATGTGGTGAAGTAATCAAATTAGCTTAAAATGTTGAATTGATTTGGAGTAATATTTTCCTCCTCATTTTTCCTGAGAGAGTTGCAGACAGCCAATCAACAAACACTAACCCATGCAGTCTCTTTAATATCACTTCATCTATACTTGGATCAATTATAGTAAATTCAATTGGATGAAAAATCAGTTAAGTTCACTGATTTACTTTACATTTATTTTTAGGACCAGATTGTTTGTAAAGTGATAAAATAGCACCATTGAATTGTTTGAGAAATGAGACAGAGCAGACTTTGGAAGACAAGCATCATAATACTTGTGAAGCAATTCTTTCATATCCTGATATTCAACAATTAAAGTGGTCAAATATGTTTGTGCTGTGCGATTCATCTTGCAAATGTGCATGTGTAAATGCAAACATTAAAATTCACTGGTCGATCACATGTGAGATAAGACAGCTGCACAGCCACATACACTGGCTGCATTTGAAAGCAAAAGAATTGCATTGGAGCCCAGTCAGTCAATGGCAGTGTTTTGTGTATGAAGGCAATTCAGGCTTCCAAAGCACCAGAAAATGTCAAATGATTTGCAACAAATTCAAGCGAGCTTTAACGATCACAAAGAAAATTTCAATGATTACAGGGGAATCATAAAAAGTTAAATTAAAACACACACACACACACACACACACAGAGAACACTTCATTCCACCAACTGCATGGACAGAACATTCTAGGCAGATAATGCTGGATAATTTAATATTTCTCCATTTCTCTCATATTTCTGCTCACAAAGGTAGGTAGCTTTTTTGTTTAGCATTAATGAAACAGTTGAGAGGTGACCATCAATTTGTTGCACTCACTCTAGGTGGAGCATTTGAAGTGAGCATTTTTTAGAGAGCAGGCCAATTGGAGTCTGAGAATCAATTCCAGACTTCTTATATGTTCTCTGTTCTGAAGAAAAAAACAGTAGCGAAGTGAGCTTTTAAAATGCATATAACAAGAGACAGACAATAACAATTGATTGAAGGTATTGATTATCTTGCAATTTTATTTAATATACTGTATGTATCAGTTTTAAAAACAATGTTTGATTTTCTGTTATTAACAGAGGTGGGAATGTCTAATCACCCAGAACACACTATCAACCATATACTCTAGCAACACCCCAGCAAATGCATAACAAGAGCCTCGCAGCCACCCAGAATATTCTACCAACCACCAGCAACACTTTAGCAAACACCTAGAACATCTAACTGACCAAACTATTTAAGTTTTTTAAACAAGCCAGAAAGCCAAGCCAAGGTTTGTGCGTTAGCATGGACTCACTAACTTTAAGCCAGAGAGCCAGAGATAGGCTACCTTGCTGAAGCACAAGATGGCATTAACATTCTGCTGCTTGAGCAAATGAAAACTGTAACTTAATGAGAGTATGAGAACCAGAAAATGAATGTTGAATAATAAAATAAATTCCAAATTCTATTGCCCATCCTCTCAGGATGCCCAGTGTCCTGGAATCAGTGTTACAAGCAGCCTACCCCAGGCACATAGTTTTACCATATTTGTAGCATAAAACACCATCAAACCGATGAAAACTTCAGATCTTCCAATGTTTCTCTATGGCGCTGAAACCTAAAGATGTCCGAGTTCCACTGATACTCATCAAGTTTCCATGATGGGCATATTCTTTTTCATTAGGGCCCGAGCACCGATGGTGTGAGGACCCTATTGGAATTGCTCCATTTCTTATTAGGGCTCGAGCACCGATGGTGTGAATCGCATTTTTGAGGGCCTAAACATGCTCGAAAACTCACGAAACTTTGCACACGCATCAGAGGTGGCGAAAATTTACGTCTGATATGGGTTTCAGAATTAGTTGTGGCAAAATGGCTCGATAGCGCCACCTATAAAATTTCAACGGCGTGTGCCTCGATCTACGTTTCACGTACATGTACGAAACTCGGTAGACACATGTAACACACCAATACCTACAAAAAGTTATCTTGGTACAAAATTCAAAACCCAACAGGAAGTCTGTTATTTTTGTGTATTTTTTGCCATTTTCAGGCCTCGTACTTTAACGAACTCCTCCTACTGTTTTAATTGGATCATCTTCAAATTTGCTGAGTGTTATCATAAGGCCTTTGCGATGCTAAATTGCGAAGATCTTGAGTTTTCATTGAAGGGCGTGTCCCTGGCGGCCTGACAAAGTTCGATGTTTCTCCATGAAACAGGAAGTTGCTGTAACTCAGGCAAACAATGTCCGATCTCTTTCTGGGTACTTCAAACTCATCAAATTCTGTAGGTTAAGAAATTAGTCACTATTATACATGTTTGCATTTAAGTTGTTTTACAATTCAATCCCTCTGAACTAAGGCTTGCTTACCTTTTCAAAGCACTCTGTTTTTTTTTTTGCTTTTCATCTATAGTTAGTAAGCCTGAAGGGCTGATGGTCCCCTTGCACAGTCCACTTCTCTTGCCAAATAGATACCAGTATGTGCCAAGAGCCCAGTCCACAAGCCATTCAAAGAAGAGCAGAAACCACCTCATTTTTAGTTCCTGGAAGAAAAAGAGCAGTTCAAGTGCAGTTGGTGCTTTCAGTTGGAGTGTCTTCTGGAAGATTTGGCCTCTGTAAAGTGATGGAAGCTCAAGCAGTGGCTCTTTTCAAAGCCTGGAGTCTAGTGCTGGTGGTTGAGTGCAGACCCTATTTATTGGTCTAAATTGTGAGTGGAGAGAATAAACATGTTTTATCAGCATCGGTGCATTGGCGTACCTTGAATTAATCAGATTCGCAGATTGATTCCTTTGCATTTAGTTGCTTGTCATGGTAAGTCTTGCATAAAATGATGGTCAGTGTGAGAATGCAGTTTTTTTTTTATCTTTTAGATAAATCACCTTGATTGTTTGTATTGGTTTAAAGAAATTATATACCCTGCATCAGCTTCCTATAAGTCCACTGGAGACAGATCTCAAAACAACTAACCCATGTACTTTTTCTTCAATATCACTTCATTTGTACTTTGTTCAGATATTTTAAGGTGTAGGTGATAAATAGTTTTGCAAAGGCTGCAGAACTGAAAGACGCTCCACTACCAAACAATTGGGAAAATGAATCAATGTTTTAAGGACAATGACCAAACTTCTATTCCATGAAACAAATTTACATTCTAAAATTGGCCCAAAATATAAAACATGTTGGATATCCACTGAACTGAAATTGTGCTTATTCACTATGCAATTTTCTGTGAAATCTGCAGATTGGCTCTAACTAACTGCAAATTAGGCAAATAAATAAGTAAATAAACAAATAAATAAATGAGCCAAAGTAAAATAAAATAAATGTAAAAAATATACACACACAGACACATATGTATAATATATATAAGATACTAACAGCAGTTCTTCAGGAGTAGCACAGGTTAATAGTTTGAGTGGGGTGTTAATTCTGACTGACTGGGACTTTTGCGAATTGCAGTTTCAATTCATTAGAGTGTGCATACTTTACTCCCCTATATAAAGGCAAAACAAATTTTAAATAGATTTTGGATTGATATGAATCTTTTCTCTGAATCTAAGTCAAACCTGCCTGTCAGTCTAATAAACTATTTCTGTCAAAAACATGCACTTATTGTCATAACCAGCTGCTGGAGTGCCCATGTCAGCCACCAGAGGGCACTCCTTTTGGATTATTGTTTGTCTGTTCTGGACTTCGGAACATTGCAATTTTATTTTTGCATTTTGCATTTTGCCTTTACTGTTTTTGGACTCTCTAAAAAGGCTGCAATTGGATCTTTTCTTGTCTGAGAGCACTTCGTGACACATTGCATTTTGTGTTTGCAGATTAACTTCTGTAAAAGATTATGGTGATTGCACATCATTTAAAAGAATTGAAATCCTTTTAAGATCATATAAAGTGGACACTATTGTGTTTCTGGAAACCTGTAAAAGAGACAGTTTTAAGACAATCAATGCTCCTTAAAACCAGTTAGGAACTCTAACAACAAACATCAAGCCCTTCTATTTAATATCACTTAATCTGTAGCCTACTTGTGATTAATTACTTGTGATGAGTTCATTCATTTCCCTGGCTTAAATAGGCTACGCTTAAAGTCTGATTGTTTGTGTAGAGATAAACTGGCACCACTTCATTGTTGTGAAATATAGCTACAGGTGCATCTCAATAAATTAGAATGTCGTGGAAAAGTTAATTTATTTCAGTAATTCAACTCAAATTGTGAAACTCGTGTATTAAATAAATTCAATGCACACAGACTGAAGTAGTTTAAGTCTTTGGTTCTTTTAATTGTGATGATTTTGGCTCACATTTAACAAAAACCCACCAACTCACTATCTCAACAAATTAGAATATGGTGACATGCCAATCAGCTAATCAACTCAAAACACCTGCAAAGTTTTCCTGAGCCTTCAAAATGGTCTCTCAGTTTGGTTCACTAGGCTACACAATCATGAGGAAGACTGACAGTCTTCTGACAGTTGTCCAGAAGACAATCATTGACACCCTTCACAAGGAGGGTAAGCCACAAACATTCATTGCCAAAGAAGCTGGCTGTTCACAGAGTGCTGTATCCAAGCATGTTAACAGAAAGTTGAGTGGTAGGAAAAAGTGTGGAAGAAAAAGAAGCACAACCAACCGAGAGAACCGCAGCCTTATGAGCATTGTCAAGCAAAATCGATTCAAGAATTGGAGTGAACTTCACAAGGAATGGACTGAGGCTGGGGTCAAGGCATCAAGAGCCACCACACACAGACATGTCAAGGAATTTGGCTACAGTTGTCATATTCCTCTTGTTAAGCCACTCCTGAACCACAGACAACGTCAGAGGCGTCTTACCTGGGCTAAGGAGAAGAAGAACTGGACTGTTGCCCAGTGGTCCAAAGTCCTCTTTTCAGATGAGAGCAAGTTTTGTATTTCATTTGGAAACCAAGGTCCTAGAGTCTGGAGGAAGGGTGGAGAAGCTCATAGCCCAAGTTGCTTGAAGCCCAGTGTTAAGTTTCCACAGTCTGTGATGATTTGGGGTGCAATGTCATCTGCTGGTGTTGGTCCATTGTGTTTTTTGAAAACCAACGTCACTGCACCCGTTTACCAAGAAATTTTGGAGCACTTCATGCTTCCTTCTGCTGACCAGCTTTTTGAAGATGCCGATTTCATTTTCCAGCAGGATTTGGCACCTGCCCACACTGCCAAAAGCACCAAAAGTTGGTTAAATGACCATGGTGTTGGTGTGCTTGACTGGCCAGCAAACTCACCAGACCTGAACCCCATAGAGAATCTATGGGGCATTGTCAAGAGGAAAATGAGAAACAAAGAAACCACTGTCAAAGAAACCTGGGCTTCCATAACACCCCAGCAGTGCCACAAACTGATCACCTCCATGCCACGCCGAATTGAGGCAGTAATTAAAGCAAAAAGAGCCCCTACCAAGTATTGAGTACATGTACAGTAAATGAACATACTTTCCAGAAGGCCAACAATTCACAAAAAATGTTTTTTCTATTGGTCTTATGAAGTATTCTAATTTGTTGAGATAGTGAATTGGTGGGTTTTTGTTAAATGTGAGCCAAAATCATCACAATTAAAAGAACCAAAGACTTAAACTACTTCAATCTGTGTGCATTGAATTTATTTAATACACAAGTTTCACAATTTGAGTTGAATTACTGAAATAAATGAACTTTTCCACGACATTCTAATTTATTGAGATGCACCTGTATATTTAGGATATGGATATAGCTGAGCATGCAAGTCACATATCATGAGTACAGTCTCAATTTTGTTGAGGACATTGGCCAAACTACTGTATTATTCCAAGTACTTGCACTTAGTCTCTAACACAAGTAAGACAGGATTCATCTTATTTGTTTTAGTTTCATAAACATGACTGAGTGGCTTTATCTTGCAGAATTAGTTTCAGGGTTTTTTTCTCCACCATGCCCACACTTCTCCGTAGATGGTGCTATTTCCTCAATAATTCAGAAATGTTCAAAAAAAACCCTGTTAGTTAGATGCAGTTCAGAAGTTCCATCTCCCTAAACATAATGTGCTGTGAAAATAATATGCATGTCCCATCAGAAATTAGTGGTTTTCCCAACGTACAATGTTTTAATACGTTTATTACTTTTTGTAATATGCTTTTATTTTAAGTATTTTATTTTAACTGCATAAATGCCTACAAATACTACATTTTAAGTGTAATTTGTTAAATTATACAGCCTTTTATTCTTGACATTGGTGAAATGCCAGTCCAATATATGTATGTCCTAGCACACTGAAATAAAACATTAAACTTTTTTACAGATAATGAGCATGAGGTGATTGATAGTGCAGATCTCACTTATGACAAAGTGATGTATGGGGCTAGTGCTTAAAGTGTGAAATTTCTGTATCCCTGATGGCATCAAACAGAATTGCAAAAATAATGACTGTTGTCAACAAACCTTTAAACACTCTCCTGTGAAATGTGTTTTGTCAAACTCACACCATTGGTTGAGCCCATCCAGACAGCTCTCAGACAGACTGCAGTTCTGACTGCTGCCACAAGAAGCCCACAAATTCAACACAAAGTCAAAACAGGATTCTTTTTGTATGTGTATGCAAATTTGTAACACATTGAGTCACACTTGTATGATTTAGTCCAAAAAAATTAAATTAAATAAACATATAAAAGTATAATTTCACACAAAATTTTGCAATAGATATGACGAATGTGGCAATTGCTCTCCACCCACTTTATAAAATATATTTAGAAAAAAAAACAAGCTACTTCCCTCTTTGTGGTTTAACAGAAACTGATAATCATTTTCTAACCACCACACAAGCAGACAAATTGATCTAGAGTAGCATGATTGAAAGTTAAACAAATGTAGTCCTGCTCTGGGTGTGACCCTTCACAGGATGTCAGCATTTAATAAGAGTAATGTTTATGTTTATCTTGTTATTTGATATATAGCAAAAATGGCAGGATACAAACCACCACAACTTTCTAATATGAATAAATTAACACAATGGTTCTCAATCCAAAAACCACTGAGTCTCTTTGAGCGTAAAGTTAATTTCATTTTACAATATACACTATATTTTGGTTATTACTAATATCCTTCCAGTATCCATCTAGTAAGGATAAATCCCAATGCTGAGACTCTCATGAACTCTTAAAGTGGATGAACATCCACTGGCCCTTTGCAGATCTGTGGAAGAATCAAACCAGAGCAGCATCTAAAATAATCAAAATAGCAATTCAAGTTATGCAATACAATTCAATCATTATTTTAAAAACCACTTCAAATATTGATATCCACTTTAAACACACTAATAAAACTGATTTGTCGGGTTTAATTTTTATATCATGCTCAAAACAACTGAATCCAAATTTTAAGAGTCAGACATTTCAGGAAATCAAGCTCACAGACATTAAGGGCAGAAAAAAAACAGAATAAAATCTACATTATCAGTCTTGCATTATCATATATTAACAGTCTCGTGGTTGCAACTTAAAAAGAATATGCCTTTTCACATCCGGCACAATGTAAAAATGTGGCTTTTATTGAATTATATTAAAATAAAATTGCATTAAATTATATTAAAATTGAAATCGGGCATTAGAATAAAGCATACAAAAAATAACATGACAAATCAAATGTATATTTCTTATTATGATGAATTTCCAGAGTTATCCTGCACACCACATGGGGGCACTCCACGTATCACAGATTGAGAAGCACTGCATGTGGCACCCACTGTTAGCCTACGCGCCAACAACGCATGTTACCATAGATGTTCAGACTAATAACTTGGCAGATGCTTTTATTCAAAGCATCTTAGAAATGAGGAACATCACAAGCAGTTTATCATACAAAAGCCAATAATACTTGCAGTACCACAATGCTAAGTTTCCTAGTAAGCTAATGCAGAAGTACACTGCAGTTGTCATGATGCTGGACTGTTCTGTGTCATGTTTTGCCCGTTTCTGTTCCAGTTTTTCCTTATTTGGTCATGTTCCTGTCCTAGTTTAGTTTGATTATGATTCCTGACACCTTTGTTTAGTAATTATCCCTTGTATTTAAGTTCCTGTTTGTTCAGTCTTCCTTTGTCGGTTCTACTCGTTGGATGTTATGTAATTCCCCTGTCTTTCCAAGGATTAAAGACTGTTTATGTACTCCAGGTCTCCTTGTTCCTCGTTCTGCGCTCCTCCCAGCACAGATCGTGACAGAAGAACCGACCAAAAACGGTAACCTCCGTGTGTCTACCCTCCGTTTTTGTTTCCGTGTTTTTTCCCTCAGTGTTTTGTTTCCGTTGTGTTTCTATGGATCCCCTTCTTCGCTCCGAATTCCTCCTCCTCCTGCTGGAGCAGGGAGAGCGCTCGCTCGAGGACCATACCAGACTGTTTCTGGCCCTCGCTGAACTTACCAGCTACCCGGACGACACGCTCTGCGCATTCTATGACGCTAGCCTGAACATCGCATGCAGAGCGCCGTCGTCTGAAGATGGTCTTCGAGCGGAATTCGCTGCCTTCGTGGAGTGGACTCTGGCGAGAAACGGATCGCCATCCTGCCCCGTGGATGATCTCGTCAGATCCACTCCAGACCCAGAGCCCAGCCCACCATCTCTCCGCTGTGCGGAGCTAAAGCCCGAGCCCACTGATGACGGAGAGCCAATTCCCGCCGCGATCTACGAGCCAGCGCAATGCCAAGCGGAGGATCGCCCCGGAAGTAGAGCCCAAGCCGTCACACCAGGTGCGAGAGCCAGCAACAATGCCTGCCACGAGGGAGAAAGCCGCGGACGGTGTGAGCGTGGAGAGGAGCTCCGCCCCCTGCACCACGGCTGATGGGGAGCTGAGTATGGCGCGCGAAAGTACTAAAGCGAAGACGAGAGGGCTCCAGTCCCCGAATCCAGTCCAGAGTGCCCTCCAGTGCCCGCTCCTAGAAAGCGCCCTCCAGTGCCAGCTCCTCATAAGCGCCCTCAAGTGTCAGTAAAGAACCCTTGAGTGAAGTGTAGAAGATTTTTTTAAAGAAGGTCTAAAAAGCACAACAGCAGTTTAACTGTAGGCCTAAATGTCTAAATTATTTATTATATTAAGGTGGGAATGGTCATGAAAAAGTAAATAATGACAGTTTCTTGCATCAAAAAACATGACGAACATATCTTACTAAAGCGCTCCGTGACTATTGTAGGAACTTTTATCCTAAACTCTGTTTAGTTCAAACGTGGTTTATTTGCATCGTCTACTCTCCGTTACCCCAACGCCCATAATTTCTCAGGACTTGCATCACTTTACTTCCTCTCTGCTTTCCTGTCATATGTGCAGCAGTTTGCTAACTTTCTTCCAATTCTGAAGCAACTGTGTTTATGCTTGAGGAAACCAAAAAACATCTCCATAGCCATTTATGACGGCTGTATCTCTAGGGCATTGCATTTCGACGACATTAAGTAAGGCCTGTTTAATACTTGATTTTGTGCATTTTGTGATTTTGTGCTTTACTGATTCTTTCTTGTTTGTTGTAGTTTTGATCACAGTAACTGTAGCTTTAGGAACAGTTTCATAGTTTCTATCTGCTTAACCGTTAGTTCACTAATCCACTCACACAAAGTATTATCAAGGATGAATCAAATATTAATATTGATTAACATTAATCAGTAAACTCTGGGATGACTTTACTATTTTTTTTTTTTACTTCAAACAGTAAGACAAATTTTCCTATAAAGAATTGTATAAATGGCAATATCAAATTCATTTACTAAATACATGAAGGACTCGGGTAGATGTTGAAGACAACAAATAAGTACATCATAACTAAAAGCAATATATTAAAGGAATACATCAACATTTTTTTTTTTTTAAACAAAAATAAAATGTTAACCAAAATGTCTGAGCTGCTTTTTATCATACAACAAAATGAATGGTGATTTATACAGTTAAAAAAAGTATAATAAAAGTAGTCTATATTTGTACAGTACACATGATATGTTTTGAGCTTGACTGTATAAATAAACATCCAAACAAAGTCATAAAACCAGCATTTATGTTCCTGTAACCATTTGACATTGCGAAAAGTGGCATACAGCACCTAGTCTACATCTCGCTGTAGAGCCGAAAATGTAAATATAGCTGTCTGTGTGGGAAACTAAGCCATGTTTCATATGGCGAAATGGTAATACCATGATGAACCAATAAATGTCAAGCACATATGCCATTTGACAGTCTGTCACCCGCATCACAATTACTTCTGCTGAAAACATCATCTGCTTTTTTCAAGTTCACACTTTTCTGCAAAACTGCACAGGTATACCCTTGTGAAAAAGAAAGTGCACTTAAGTATACTTTTATAAAGTGTACTTATTGCACAAATAATACACTTTAAAAGAACACATAAGTGCGAATTAAATGTAATGTTTTCACCGCTTAAGTGCATTTCATTTGTAATTAATTTCAAATGCATCACATTTTAAAGTTATATTAAATGCAATTAGTTGAACTTTTGAGTGATTTTTTTTAAACCACTTAAGTGGGACTTTAGTGTTAAAGTGTACTGATCAATGTACTGACACGCAATTAATGTGAACTAAATTATACTTTAATGTCAGTTAACAATACACTTAAGTGTGAATTAAATGTAATGTTTTCAACCACCTAATGCATATTATTTGTAATTGATTTCAAATATATCACAGTTTAAAATTACATTAAATGCAGTTAGTTTAACTTTTGATTGATATTTTTGAACCACTTAAAATGGGACTTTAGTATATTTTATATGTACTTTGAAAAATGTTAAATGTGTACTTCTGAATGATAAGCAATTAATGTGAACTAAAATATACTTTACTGTCATGTACATGTACTGTTATATAATTAAATATATTTCTAGTTATATCTCTAATCATGAAGTTGTAATTTAGCACATTTAGAATTTTATTAATTACCTAGTTACAATCAACACAAACACAAAATGGAAAACCCTCTACATTTATTGACAAAACAATCGCTAAAATAAATACACAAAAATCCTTATTGTTGATGCACAAGAAAAACCCAACACTATACACAAAGTTACAACACTTTAACTCACTTAGAAAGTCTGGAGAACAATGCAAAAATCATTTTCTCCCTTACATACAAAAGTACCTAAACCTAAATCTCACCATCACAGAAAACATAATTCTGTATGATTTATAAGCCCGTTTCCTTATTGGGGATCTAAAATTCTCCACAAGGTCCAAATTTACCGGTATTACTTGTGGGGGTCATATGGTCCCCATAACGTATAGAATTACCAACACACACACACACACACACACACAATTAATGCAACAAAAAAAAAATCAGGAAAAGTATCATTCAATGTACAACAAATGAGACCTTATTGTAAAACATTACCAAACTGTGTTACTTATACCCCCAGTTTCACAGACAAGGCTTAAGCCTATAGTCCCAGACCAAAATGTAATTCTGAGCTGTTTCAACTAAAAGAAACTTGCACTGACTGATCATACAATATATCAGTTCCTTTGTTTTGTCTCAAGATGCACACCAGTAATATTTTTTCTAAGGCATGTGTATAAAAATTACTATTATGAGTATACAAAAACAGAAGAAAAACAATTGTTATAAAACAGATGCAGTCCATTATTCTAAATGGCTCAATTGAGTGAAAGCAATACAGTTGCGGTCCAAAGTTTATATACAACTTGCAGTATCTGCAAAATGTTAATATTTTTTGCAATTAGAGGGTAGATGTAATGTGGGGTTTGGTGTTTGGGTTTTGTTTCATGTTCCTGTTTTCCATGTCTTTTATTTTGTAATTGATTCCTGCTGTTAGTGTCATGCTTCCCTTGCCTCATGTCTCTCTGCCTTGTGTATGTGTCATACATGCCTGCCAAACCAAAGCCTGCTAACGTCTTGTCTGCCAAGTCAGAGCCTGCTAATGCCATGTCTGCTACTCCAGGACCTGCTCACACCATGCCAGTTAAGTCAAAGTTTACTCATGTCATGTCCACCATGTTAAAACCTGATCACGTCATGTCTGCCAAGCCAGAGTCTGCTAACGTCATGTCTGCTACCCCAGGGCCTGCTCACGTCACGTCTGCCAAGCCA
>NW_015629988.1:113531-113904 GCF_001515625.1 Sinocyclocheilus rhinocerous
CCGCTTCCGAACTCACTGCCTGCCCTGTCACGGCCACGGAGGCCGTTCATGAACTCACTGTCTGTCCTGTCACGGCCATGGAGGCCGTTCTTGAACTCACTGTCTGTCCTGTTACGGCCAAGGAGGCCGTTCATGAACTCGCTGTCTGTCCTGCCATGGCCACGGAGGCCGTTCATGAACTCAATGTCTGTCCTGCCATGGCCAAGGAGGCCATTCATGTACTCACTGTCTGTCCTGCCACGTCCAAGGAGGCCGTTCACGAACTCTCTGTCTGTCCTGTCATGGCCATGGAGGCCATTCATGAACTCACTGTCTGTCCTGTCACGGCCCTGGAGGCCGTTCATGGATTCACTGCCTGTCCTGTTACGGCCAA
>NW_015629988.1:114081-115388 GCF_001515625.1 Sinocyclocheilus rhinocerous
TCATGTCAAGTCAAGTCCGTTCATGTCAAGTCTGTTCAGGTCAAGTCAAGTCTCGGATTATTGTTTGGATCACTCTGTAAATAAACTGCACTTGGGTTCTCACTACGCTCGCCTTCAGTGGACTGATTCGTTACAGTAGATGGGTAGAATCATAAAAAATTGCAATTACTGCCCTGATGAAGCAGTTTATTCTGCAAGGTGTATGTAAACTTTTGACCACATCTGCATCACCTAAGAGATAAATTACCGTTGTAGTTGTCGTTGTAGAATGCTGGGAGATGTTCCTGCAGATTTCCCACAAACACCAGAATTCCACTGACCACACCATCTATACTGACACTGGGCTTTAAAAATTGATAACATTTTAATAAATGTTTTTATTCCTACTTTACAGGAAATAAAACACAACTTTATCAATTACCTAAATATATATCAATATCCCAAAACCCATAAAAATGAAGAAAGGTGATCTTCAAAGTTTCCTTATCTTGCCTTGCAAGCTTCTCTCGCGCATCTTCATGAAGGATGTTCCTGTATTTACCACGGCTGGCACGGCAAAGCTGCTGCCCTCTTCCTTTGGTTTGTTACCTGTAAAATATTATGATGATTAGAGGGGGATCTGTAAATGCACAGGTGGGAATGTATGACTTGCAAATGGAAAAGATTCAAAGCATTTAAACGCCATAGGGATAGTTAGTGACTTGATGGCAGTTTTAACTTGTAATGTGTGATCAGGGTGAGCTGGCTGGGCAACAGTTCATTAAAAAACTTCTAACATCACCTCTTCAATACGGGTCTGTGATTCCACACTGTATATCCAGTGACAAATCTGTACTGATCCTGCAAAATGAATGAATAAATACAGATAAGTACAAAAATATTACATATTACAAACACAAGCAGTAACTGAACATCCCACTCTTCAAATGCAAAGAGAACATTTAAAACATTATTTCTAGAGGTGATTTATTGAACATTACCGGTGGTTATTATATCGATCAGGGGTGGAGCCAGGGGGTGGCAATGTGGTGTCCGTGGCCACCACTGACGAAAGTTTTTGTCCCTTTCTTTCTTCTTTTCTTGACAAGAAATGCATTTATTAAAGGGGTCATATGATGCGATTTCAATTTTTACTTTCTCTTTGGAGTGTTGCAAGCTCTTGGTGCATAAAGAAGATCTGTAAAGTTGCAAAGACTAAAGTCTCAAATCAATCGAGATATTCTTTATAAAAGTTAAGAGTCAACCACGCCTACCTAAAACGGCTCGTTCTAACACGCCCCCACATACCTACGTCACGATCTGGGAAG
>NW_015629988.1:115460-142327 GCF_001515625.1 Sinocyclocheilus rhinocerous
TTTCACGATTGGCCAGATTCACCGCATGACAACTATCACGTGTGTTTCGGGTTTATTCTAACCTTTTCAATTCCAATAATAGCCACAAATCTGTGTTTTTAGAACAGTAAAAGCTTTTTTACTGTAGTCGCAATGTTATATTGAGTCACGTTTATCATGAAAGCATATATACCCCCACTTTATTAGTATTTAAATAGTATATATTTACCTGTAATTTTATTCTTGAACAGATGGCAATGTATTAAGCAGTATATAATCAGTATATCTGTTGCTCATGAAAACGTTTCTAAACCGTCTGTATATTTGACAAATATTGCATTTAATTCACTTCATCTGTGATAGAGTATGCAAACACCGCGCGAGCGTCACTAATGGGAGCAGAAAGTGTCCGGCTTGACGGCTCCGTTTTCAACTCCGCCCCCGACTGCAAGCGGCTACTCTCGTTGACTGCCGCCTGTAGCCGTGGTTCAAGTCGAACGCACCTGTTAACATAGAAATCGCGTGACCAATGTCAAAGGAAGGTTCACTTTCTGTCCAGTCACGTGCGTGATTCACTTTGCGTGTCGAAATGTTCGATCCCCCAGATCTTACTTTACGAATAAGTTTTAATTCAGACTTATTCAGTTACATTTTAGATACCCAGTCATACAAGTAATATGAAGAATACAAATTATTTCAGGAAAATTAAATATTTGTCATATTAAATTAATTTGTGTACGTTATTCTTCTGTTACATTATATTGATATTCGTAGTATTAAATTGCACAGTTTAATGGGTAAATTAATTTATCAGAGACAGAAATTCAACAAAAACAAACACACAAACTGTTAGGCTTTTATTTGTGCACGTAACTTGAATCGATCTATGGAATGTGTAGCGGATGCTTCGTCCTGTGGACTAGAGGTCTGCGCGGGACTATTTTTTTAGTCCCACTCCCGCAAGGTTATATTCCGCACCCACCCGCTCCTGCTATATATTCACTCTTTGTTCACCCACTGTCCGCTTAGAATAATTTTCTTCCCGACCTGACCATTCCCGCTAAATTTAGATCTGGTTTCCAGAATCTCACATTTTAATTTCCGCTACTTTCTGCTCTGTCACTCATCGACAACCTGTTATGTCTGAGAGCCATATATTTACCACAGGTACAGCCTGCTCTGAGCATGGTTATGCACATACTGGGCACAGACCCTGCAAATAAAACGTGACGCAGAAAGCATGCGTGCATAACAGTCCGATTGCAGGCTGTAATGTTGGTCAATAAAGCGCAGATATGCTGTTCTGAATGGACGTCGGGAACGGGATATTGTTAGAACGCCCACTCCCGTTAAAATTACATCAGAGTTACCGAACGCTACTGCGTTTTTTTTCGGGAATTTAATCCCGCGGTGCAAAAAATCTGGTCGGGTCCCACGGTTCCTGTCTTTCACAGGCTTTTGGCTGATTTGTTTTTTACTAACCACCAGATGGCGCTGTTTCGACACTCTCGAAGCTTGAATCTTTTCCCGAAACAGTCAGAGGAAAGCCTCAGTGCTTCACGAGGCTTCATTTGCCCATCACTACCTCTGACACGTCCAAAGTTAAATACACTCTGAACCGCAAAAAGAGCTGCCGGGTTACGGTGAAAACCGCATGAATCGCAAGCCTAAATTAACAATAAAGAAAGCTTATATTAACAATAAAGATAGTTCACCTAACTAAAAGTCCATTTTTACAGTGTACTAGTTAATTAAAATTAAATGTATTTGAATGCAGATATTTTTTTTTTAGATTTGTTAATCTTTTGCTTGCAATTAATGCAGATTTGTCTCATTTTAAATGAATAATAAAAACTCAGATGAAAAATTTACTTAAGCCAGAATTTTAATTTTACTCTGGTAAAATAAATGTTCAGCGATATCTTCAAAAGATTTTTAAAGTTTGGCGCACTTTTTTTCCCTATATAATGTTGATATGGTAACTAATAAATACTGTAAATTTTGTTATGCTAGCATGTGTGGAAATATTCAAACCATGTGTGTTACAACTAACCCCGCGTTACTTTGTGCTCCGCGCTCCCCAATTAAATGTGTGTTTAAGCGACTTAGAACAACATAATGATATTGAAAGTATTCTGTACACAGATAAAGTACAGTACGGTACTAGGCTATTACATACAAATACAGTACTCCTCTCATAAATGACACTTTATTTCAAATATTATGTAGAAAATTAAACTTGTAGTTGAGTTCATAGAGCAGGAGCTGGTGATGAAAACTTCAACAATAAGTTTTACTGGAGTATACTGTACTGTACTGTACAGTTTAGAAGAAAATGCATTTCAAGTGCATTAATGCACACAGTATATAATATAGACTAAATACATTTAAAATACATTAACAAATGTAATTTCGGACAACACACTTAAGTTGAAATTAAAATCAATTATTTTACATGTGCTTTAGTATATTGGTCAATATATCAAAATAAGTGTACTTAATTAAAACACTATAAAATCATAATGATGTAAAATGTATGTTTAAGTGAAACTTAATTTTCACATTATTATAAAGTGCATTTTTAAAAAGTGCACTTAAGAGTGTTAAGAAATATTGTCTTTAAAGTGTATTCTCTTTAAGTACACTTAAGTGGCCTTTAATTATAATTATATTATATTATCTGCAAGTGCACTTTTTAAAAAGTATACTTTTAAGATTTGAATTACACAAAAAGTACACTTTCAATACAATTAAGCGCACTTCTTTTTCACAAGGGTAGGAAAGGTTTGTTTGCATTACTAAACTGCAATGGCAAGCTCATTTCCCGTCATTTTCAATAGTTTAGGAAGCTGAAATATGAGGAACTATGATATTAAAGAATGCTGTTTTACACTAGGAAATGCTTCAGGAAGTGTGTCTGAGGGGCCTACTCCTGTTGTTGGTGGGAAGACAGGGTACGTGCATTGCATACACCTTGCATTATGTTTACATTTACATTTAGATTACATTTAGTCATTTAGCAGATGTTTTATTCAAAGCAACTTACAAAGAAATTAGCTTATGTTCTTTACACTGTGTCCAAAACCTGAAAAATACTGCATGTGCAGAGGTGGTAATAGTCTCCTTTGCTACCTATGATATCCTCCAAATCCGGCACATGCAGTTTGTTCAAAAAAATAAAAAGGCATCTGATGTTATGGTGAATTGGAAGCCAATCAGAAACCAGTTTCATTTGGACACAGCTAAGTCTTATTTGAAAAATATTGGCTCTGTTCCAAAATCTGTGCACTTTTTAAAAAGTATACTTTTAAGATTTGAATTACACAAAAAGTACACTTTCAATACAATTAAGCGCACTTCTTTTTCACAAGGGTAGGAAAGGTTTGTTTGCATTACTAAACTGCAATGGCAAGCTCATTTCCCGTCATTTTCAATAGTTTAGGAAGCTGAAATATGAGGAACTATGATATTAAAGAATGCTGTTTTACACTAGGAAATGCTTCAGGAAGTGTGTCTGAGGGGCCTACTCCTGTTGTTGGTGGGAAGACAGGGTACGTGCATTGCATACACCTTGCATTATGTTTACATTTACATTTAGATTACATTTAGTCATTTAGCAGATGTTTTATTCAAAGCAACTTACAAAGAAATTAGCTTATGTTCTTTACACTGTGTCCAAAACCTGAAAAATACTGCATGTGCAGAGGTGGTAATAGTCTCCTTTGCTACCTATGATATCCTCCAAATCCGGCACATGCAGTTTGTTCAAAAAAATAAAAAGGCATCTGATGTTATGGTGAATTGGAAGCCAATCAGAAACCAGTTTCATTTGGACACAGCTAAGTCTTATTTGAAAAATATTGGCTCTGTTCCAAAATCTAGTGGTTCTAACTGAAATTGAATCTCAGAGTGACAGATTTGGCACAGAAAGAGAACATTTGAACATATATTGAAATAGAACACACTAGGTTTTGGAACAAAGCCTGAGGCTCACAGATAAATGCATTTTGTATTCATGTCTTTTAACTACATTAATCATAACAACTATCCAAGCAAATATCCAGAATGTTGAATCATGCAAACAAAATAGATGGTTTCAAGATATAACTGAAGTTTAAACTGTTTGTTGAAGTCTACACGGAGGAACAATGTTTAAAAGCTTCAGTAAACACGTGTGGAGACTGCATCAAGTCCGGGCCCGGCTGTGCCTGGTGTAAAGATTTGGTAAGTGCTTCTTAATGGCTCTATTGTTAATATCAGTGAAATCAATTTTCAGTGGTGGGGAACCTGTGAAACACCATTTAATTAGCCTTCAGAAAATATCTGACTGTCTGTACTCAGTCCATGCTAATATAATATAAAGTAGTTTAGACAATTTCAATCCCTAGTCTATCACGTAACCAGAATTTGACATGCAGCATAAATTCTGGTCCACTTTGCAGCTTATTCTGACTAAGAACCATTCATTTAGATGATATTTAAAGTGGCCAGTTTGTTTTGTACATGCTGTTTAGGTGCATGTTTTTCAGAAAATATAACACTAGCATAGTAAAAAAATCATAAATATGGAACAACAATTCAAAAGTAATAACTGATGGTAATTTCGTAGATAAAAACAAAGTTACGCTCATGAATATCTTGCTTGCTACTTAAGTGCTTCCAACTCCAGCGATCAATACTGTTTCACTAGCACTCATAATGTCAACTAATACCTTTTAAATGCAATTTTATTGATTGAAAATAAAAGAACTCTCAAAGTGTCATTGCTGCAAGATTTTATTTGGAGCGTGCAAGTTTTACTATTCAATGTCAACAATTTGATTTCTAACATTCCAGTGTCAAATTGGAATATCCAATGTTGGTTTGTTCAATTCTCAATGGCTTTTTCAAGTAAAGAAAAATATAATGACTGGCACATTGCATCTCCGTCACATCATGCTCTCTGTCCTATTTAAACCACAGAATTTCACCAAGACTGGGGAGCAGGAAGCAGTACGTTGTGACACAGCTGCTTCGCTTAGAAATAAAGGATGTTCATCCAATGGCATAATAAATCCTAAAAACAATTTTACAAAAAATTCAAACAAGCCCCTGGCTGCTGGTGCAAATCCAGTGCAAATCCAACCACAAGAAATACAACTTAATCTTAGACCAGGTATGTTACATTATTACAAATCTACTGTATAGCTCAACCAAAACAACTTTCTTTTTCAATGTAAGTTTGAGCCTGACTTTCAGAGAACAGAGGTGACTGAATATGTTGTTTCCTCAGGGTTGCCCCAAACTTTTCAACTACATTTTAAAAGGGCAGAAGGCTATCCAGTGGATCTCTACTACCTAATGGATCTCTCATACTCCATGAAAGATGATTTGGCGAATGTGAAACAACTGGGAAATAATTTACTTACTGAGCTCACTAAAATCACTGGCAATGCCAGGATAGGTAAGAGTATTCAAATATATTAACATAAAAATATAATATTATTCATATTTCAGAGTTCAAAGGTTATGGCAATGGCTTCATGAACCAACTTTCCTGATGCAGGCTTCGGTTCGTTTGTCGACAAAACACTTCTTCCATACACCGACACCAATGAAGCGAAGCTCCAACGGCCGTGCTCGGATAAAAATGAACCATGTCAGCCAGCATTTGGCTTTCAGCATGTGCTTTCACTGACAAAAGATGGGAACAGGTTCAGAGATATGGTAGCCCGGCAGCATATATCTGGAAACCTGGACCCCCCAGAGGGAAGCCTGGATGCCATCATGCAAGTCGCAGTCTGCATGGTGAGACTAAGATATGTTTCACACTACATGCATAACTTGCAGAAATTTATTTTGCCAGCCATATTAACAGATTACATCAGCCATACTATAGCCACGTTTACATGGACACCTTTTGTTTCAATTGGAATGAAATCATTCCGAATGATGAATCCGAACATAGTGTTTACATGAATGCTAAATAAAGTGATCGTGTTGATGTGCGCATTTATATGTCACAAGCTTCCAATCGTATTTAATCTTTTGACATGCGTACACTGCACGAATATGCAAAGTTTCCCACTGTTTTTACATAGTAACCATCCTCTTTTTCTTTGTTTAAAAAAGCAGACTTAATATTTAGGCCTAGCTATTTTGGGTCCTAATTAGGAGACAACAAGCACTTGAAGCTTTGTGCAATGATGCTTATATTAATCAAACCATTAAAAAGGTCATTCCCGCGCCCAAAACAAGACGTCTGTAGATGAGAGTTCAAAGCAAGCACTTGTGGCACAACGTTATCCTGCACCACTTCACAGACGATGATTGGAAGGTGAATTTTAAATCGACACAAAAGTCATTTATTATATTCAGCAACAACAACAACATCGGCTTGTTCCATGCGTCATTACGCCATTTTTACGTCATTGCACGTGCAAAATTTTCCAGTTTCAGTTTTCAATCCACTCAAGTGTTTACATGTCCTATCAAACGGATTAGAAAAGGTTTATCCCACCCCTCTCATGTGTTACCCATGCAGAAGGATATCGGCTGGGGAAACAGCACTCGACTGCTGGTGTTGGCCACTGATGACGGCTTCCACATGGCAGGGGATGGAAAACTTGCTGCCATTCTGGATCCAAACCAAGAAACCTGTGAGCTGGTCAACAACAAGTACAGCAAGAGCAACCTCTGGGTATGATTTAATACTTTATATTCATATGTTAAATATCAAATGTTTAGAATATTTACATTAAAAGCATTTGAGCTAAACTAGGAAAGTCAAAGGTCAGGTATTGTTAATTGTAATAATAATAATAATATATCTCATTCCAACTAGTTGCCAAGGCAACATTTCTCATTTTTGTTTATTTTAAGTACTAAAATAACTACAATGAAAGAAAAAATGGCAACAGAATGACTAAAGATTATAAATAAATAAAATTAAAATGAAAACAGAAGATATCAAAATAAAATACAAATTGAAATATTTAATTACTATATTATTATAGAAAATATAATAGTTTAGTACTAGTATAGTTTATTATTACAGTATGGTCCAGGGCGAGTTCAATTGTACATTTTTGCACATTTGGATAGACCCTGAAACATAAAATATTAACATACTGACAGCATCTTAGACACAAAACCTTTTGCATTAGTACAATTTTAGAATTATTTACATGGTCATACAAATAAATTATGTAATTTATAATTAAATATCTTAAAGGCTCAAGGAGTTTCTTAACATTTGTATGTCTCCAAAGTTGTACATATGTAAAAGAGTTTATGTATTAGATGCTATCAGTACCTTGATAACACATCATGTGAAAATATCAAAACTATAATACACTCTATGTTTTCAGGACTACCCATCTGTTGGACAAATTGCTCGCAAGCTGGAGGAGCAAAACATACAACCCATTTTTGCAGTCACCAAAAAAATGGAAACTGTGTACACAGTAAGTAAAACATGCTTAGCTAAAATAAGCAAATAAATTATCTATATAAAGTTATGATTATCATAGGTTGAGTGCCCTGGAAAATGTAAACAAGTGACTCTGTGGCACTATAAAACATCGCCAGTGTTTGGGAAACCTGTGTTAAAGTCATTATTTTTGTAGTTATGATTGGTGTATAAATTACAACCAAGCCAAACCGAGCCAATCGAGTGGATGGGGATTATTAGGAGGCCATGATAGACAAGGGCCAGTGGTGGCAATTTGGCCAGGACACTGGGGTTACACCCCTACTCTTTACGAGAAGTGCCATGGGATTTTTAAAGACCACAGAGTGTCAGGACTTCGGTTTAACGTCTCATCCGAAGGATGGTGCTTTTTTACAGTATAGTGTCCCCATCACTATACTGGGGCGTTAGGACCCACACAGACCACAGGGTGAGCACCCCCTGCTGGTCTCACTAACACCTCTTCCAACAGCAACCTAGTTTACCCAGGAGGTCTCCCATCCAGGTACTGACCAGGCTTAACCCTGCTAAGCTTCAGTGGGCAACCAGTCTTGGGCTGCAGGGTGATATGGCTGTGGCGTTAATATTCTTAGTAGTTGAAGTGCTATGGTGTACTTGACTTGTATCCTTAACAGGAGCTGAGCAAAATGATCCCTAAATCTGCAGTTGGAGTGCTCTCTGAAGACTCGAGCAACGTTGTCAAACTAATCGTGGATGCATACAACGTGAGTGCATGGGATTTCCACTTTGCACAAACCTTTTTTTTTTTAAAGTAAAACATTGTGATATTTTATGTTTAACACCCTTATTAATGTCCTATGGGGTTGGAACAGAACTTGACCTCTGAAGTGATCTTGGCTCATGAATCTCTCCCAGACTTCATAACTGTGAAATACAAATCGGACTGTACAGGCGGAGAAAAACCCAGTGACAAGGGGAAATGTGATAATGTGAACATTGGTAAGGAGGTGAGTAAGATTAGTTCAAATGATCATAAAGATCATCTACGCAAGTGCAGATGCAAATCTTGGTTTATCATTTTAGCAATTTTAGCAAAGGCAATATTATACGACTTTGTAAATAAACTTACTCTTACCATAATCCTTTCAGGTGATTTTTCATGTGACAGTAACAGTAGACAGAAGCATTACCAGTCAGAGCTTCCTCATCGGGCCATTGGGCTTTAGTGAAAAACTGAAGGTGAACGTGCAGACTCGGTGCGAGTGTGAATGTGATGATTCCAAACAACCCCATCCTCACTGTGGGGGAAATGGTAAAGTCGTCTGTGGCGGCTGCAGGTAACAGAACAAAATTACCTCTAATTGCTTTCTTTTTCCTCCTAAATTCCCTAGGTCAATCTTATTTCATTTTTAGCTATAAAAATAAATACCTAAAAACAAGAAATAATATTTTTCATCCAAATAATTGATTATTTTTCTTAAATGAATTAAGTCTTAATGGTGTATCTTATTAGATTTTAAATAATACATCATTCTTTTTCTGTGTGTGTGTGTGTGTGTGTGTGTGTGTGTGTGTGTGTGTTCATGTTTAACAAGCAATCTATCAATATATTAGTGTAAATAGACACTCCGTAATATAAAATATAAAAACATCTAGATATTAAATAAGGTGTTTTATATTTTACTATGTGTTTAAAAATTAAATGTTATTAAAACATTATTGACCTATTGCAGGAGTATATTTATATATCTGTAGTGACATAAGCAACTTCCTCATGTCCACAGGTGTGATCCGGGTTTCTTAGGACAGCGCTGTGAGTGCAAACTAGGCCAAAAAGACGAGGCGTCACTGAAAGTGCAGTGCCGGAAGAACAACGGGACCGAATGCGAAGGCAAAGGAGATTGTCTGTGTGGACGGTGTCAGTGCCATTCTACAGATGGCGGTGGGAATTTCTATGGCGAATTCTGTGAATGCGACGATGAACACTGTGAAAAATTTGACAATAAACAGTGTGCAGGTGATTTGTGTAGAAAAGCTCATATTTGACGTGCTTCATGGTTTATTTTTAAAAATCAGTTCTTAAGTGTAATGTGGTTTCAATTTACAGGTCATGGCAAGTGCAAATGTGGAAAATGTGAGTGTGATCAGGGCTACGAGGGCACAGCGTGTCACTGCGCAAAATCCGATGAGGATTGCAAGATCGATGAAAGTGTTTGTCATAACCGTGGGAAATGTGTATGTAACCAGTGTGAATGTGAGAGAGGATACAAGGGGCCCTACTGCAAAGTGTGTCCTACTTGCCAACGTCCGTGTCAAGAGTCAGGGTAATAAAACCTCAGAACAAGTCACCATGTGCTCTACAAAGCTGCCATGTTAATAACAATTATTAATACAACTAAATACATATTTTTTTATTTCATAAACCCAATTAGAGGATTTAACTACAACTACTAACTTACAGAAATCATGAGAATCAGTTCATAAGGACAGTTTTCTAATGAGCCATTAAAAGCATTCCTGCAAGGCATTTCACATATTCTCGGTTATATAAATTAGGATGTTTTATGGATTTAATGGAAATGTATTTGTTACTTGTTGTAATATATAAATAATATACATAAATGTAATAATAAAAAAAATCTAAGTGTCTATTTACACTAAATGCAAATAGCCTGTTTTGTTGGCAAAGGCTATTTACACTAACTTCACCCACGAACGTGTGGTTGGGCTAGACAACATTACAAAAAGCACCTGCTGAACAACGGCTCCAGTGGCGAAGTGTGATAAAACTCATTGCAATAACTTATTGACACGATCGACCAGAGTTTGAATCTGCCTTTTGCCAAATTCATTCTTCTCCCTTTTCACGTCACATATCAGAATAGAAAGGCATTTATTTTCAATAAAATGAAGGAAATAATCAAAAAGTATAAAATAAAGTGCCTCACCGGTGTTTATCGGTTAGGGTTAGGGTTAGGGTTAGTGGTAGGTGAAGGAAGGGCTTTATTGTCCCAATAAGGCGGCATCCATTTAATAATTTTAATAAAAATGATCATTTACACTCAATATGTTACAATTGCATACTGTTTTATAATGTACTACAATACTGAGGTGCAAATATCTGTCAGAAAATACTATTTTTACATAAAGGAAATAGAATATATCGCTGTTTGCACTTAGTTTAAATAGTATATGGCTAAGAAAATACTATTTTCACTTAGTGCAAACAGCCGCTGACTAAAAATATGCAAATAAAATTGAAAAATTAAATGTTTTATATTTTTATATATATTTACAAATTACTAAAACATTCTTGACCTGCTGCAGGAGTTGTGTTGAATGTTTGGCCTTTGGGACCGGTCCATTTGAGAAGAACTGCACTGTAGCCTGTACACATCTGCAACATATGATGGTTGAAAAATTGCTCAAGAGCGACTGTCGAGTCAAAGACAAAGAGGGCTGCTGGATGTCATTTACAATGACGGAACAGCTTGGATTTGACAAGTACTTTGTCAGTGTTCTCAAAGACAGAGGTAGACCCAGACACACTATCTGAAATACTAAATCATGTACTAGTTCCTTGGGTTCTGTCATTGTTCACCCTCATGTCATTCTGAACCCTGCTGTTATGAGAATTTCTGAAGAATCTTTATTCTCTTTCTCTTTCTACACAACAATACAGTAGTTTATAGTGACCAAAAGCTTCAAAAGTAGTCATAAGGACTTTTTCATGATGATTTTCATCCTTTTTGGAGATAGGCAGCATAAATAACAGTATAGAGGTTTGCAACAACATGAGGGTGAGTAATTCATGCCAGAATGTTCTGTTTTGGACAAATGTTC
Organism: Sinocyclocheilus rhinocerous; assembly: GCF_001515625.1. Classification (NCBI taxonomy): domain Eukaryota; kingdom Metazoa; phylum Chordata; class Actinopteri; order Cypriniformes; family Cyprinidae; genus Sinocyclocheilus; species Sinocyclocheilus rhinocerous. The sequence continues at coordinate 126,694 of NW_015629988.1, forward strand.
CAGTTTTAAAAAGCATCAAGTTTTCTACCTTTACGTTTCTTGTGTTAGAATGTCCTGAGGGGCCAAACATAGCAGCCATCGTAGGAGGATCTCTGGCAGCTGTGGCATTGATTGGTCTCCTGGTCCTCCTCATCATCAAGGCAGTTCTGTATGCAAGTGACCTTAGAGAATGGAAGAGATTTGAAAAAGACAGAAAACATGAAAAAACATCTGTAAGTTCTGTTTTCTTTAAACAAAAAAGCCCTACCCTTCATATTCAGTCAGTCTGCCTAGAACTGTTCAGTATTTATGCTTGAGCACATTATGTTTTCTTCTCCTTCTACAGGGTACCAACCCGTTATTCCAGAATGCTACAACCACAGTTCAAAACCCAACATTTTCTGAAAATTTGTGAGAAAACTTGTTGGTGCTGAACGCATGAAGCGCAGATAGGATGTGTATTAATGAATCTATGGGTCTGATGCATGATTATTCAATTAAATAAAATCGCTTTAACTTTTCTTAATGTTCAGTGAGATCTTTAGCATCTTTAGAGAGGCATGAAAGTTTGCAAGTTTGTTTGACATTTATACATTTGTTTTAATGTTTAACGTCATTAAATGTATTTAACAGTTTAACATTAGAAAGGCTTTTTTATGTTTTTGTGTAAAGTATAAAGACTGGTCACAATAGTTTTATTTTTGTATGCACAAAATATATACAGAGAAATCTAATTTTATTCTTGTTGAGCTTTGATGACAATGAAATTTAGCCATTTAACGAGTGCACTGTCCCATCTGGAAGGCATTTATAAATAAATGCGTCATTCACATGTGTGGAGTACCTCTTGCAAAGATTTTGGCAGTTCCACTGCTGTAAAGATTTCTATGTGTCTGAAGTTGTGCATTTGTAAAAACATTTATGTTTTTGAACCTCTCAATACACTGATAATGTATGTTTCAATGTCTGTCCAGATGCAAATATCTGAAAACTGAGATCACTATGTAACGCCCCTGTACTGCATTTCACAGATTCCTCATCATGAAACATGAGTACTGAACATATACATTGGCTTTCCACATTATTAAAGATAATAGACTTGTAACCTGAACATTTGCTTATAGCTTTCAATGTAACCTGCCTGTTGGACTTTCAATATTCATGACATCCAACATAGGTTATAGAATATGTGTGTTTGAGGGCTCTGTAAATGTCTTAAATATAAATAAAGTTGGAATTACAACTGTACTTTTCAGGAACTGCCTTGTGATTTTATTAATTTTGGCTATGCATTTAGTTGCTGGATGGCACAAAGCCATTTTAAAACTGTAAATAATAAATAAGACATTTTTTTCTATAATTTAGAAATTTGAAATAAAAGCTAGGAAAATAAATGCAAACTACTGAATACATGAATTTTATGTTTTTGATATTGTAACATTTTTATATTGTGAAAGTACTTGAGTACATATTGAGTAAGTACTTTCTTATCTGAAGGTAAATTCCTTGGCTTCAGATTGGCTTCCAAGGTCCCATAATGTCATGTCTCATTATCTAAAAAGAAAAAAAAAAGTTTTAGACAAAACCAACAAAATATTTAATGAGTACAATGCTTAGTTTTTGGCAAAAATGGAATCATAAATAAGAAATACTGACGTATAGTCCTTCAAACACCATTTTTATTCTTTCTTTCTGGAATAATGATGCTGAAAATTCAGCTTTGCAATGTAGGAATAAATCAAACATTTTTAAATATATTATAATATATTATTAAAAATATATAAAAAATAATGCACAATAATATTTTATAATATTATTATAATTTAAATATTTTAATATTATTTTAATCAAATATATATATATATATATATATACACACACACACACTGTATATACATACTGTATATATACATAATTCAAAGTTTAAAAAGTCAAATGAATCCAATCCAATGGTTTTCTGGGTTCCATGGGGCTCAAGTTGGGTAGCAGATCTTTACATCTCCACTGCCCTCAAGAATGAAGGCATCTTTGGAGACATGATGTTATGCAATCATTTGAACCTGCTTTGATGCCTTCCTACCTTGGTTTACCTGTAAAGGCAGCATTTTTTAGATTTGGCACAGAATAGCTGAAGCCCAACCTCCACTGAGGCCTAACACACTCTGCAGCACATTCACAAAAGCTGCTTCATGGAGCTGAACTAACACCGTCTTAACGTGTGCCCTGGATTATGTAAGAGAAGGGGTTGAGTTAGAACTGAAGCACTGGCTGTTCACTGCTTTCTCCCCGGGTGGCAGCGGCTGGTTAATGAGTTTGAGGAAGGAGAGGGGAGCGGCCACATTCTGGAGGCTGAAGTTCACCTAGAGACAGTCTGAAAGTGAAAAGATAGGAGAAGAGCCTTACACTCGGCTGCCAAGGACAGAAACACCCTGTCTAACGAAGGTAGCAAACATTCCCTGCAATGCATAGAATTGCTTTGAACTGTAAAAACTGTAATTTCAGAGACTTTTGATGGAGTTCAAATCATTTGATGTAAACTTCATGCATTATCTAATGCAAGAGCTTGTGCAACCCCTATTGTGGTACCATTTTGTGGTAGAATGTGTGTTGCAGGTTAAGGGAGGGTCTTGTAAGTCATGAGTAAGAAATTTCGTTCTCAATTTTCCCTATTTCCCATGCATCCTTCACAATGTCATTCACAAAGGCTCTACTGTTGGTTGCAAAAGGTCAAACAGAGCACAACAAACAGGGGTTACTAGTAGGCTAACAGTGAGCCACTGTACATCTCACTAATAATCACCAACCCACTTTTGATGGTCTGATTAACTCTCAAAAGATTTGACCAGCTCAGTGGTGCCCGGGTGTTTCGTAACCTACTTCACTTGCCAAAAAAACTCAGAAAAGATTGTCTGCATTGATGCTATAGACTACATGAATGCATAGAGGGAGTATGCTGAGGTTCACCAAGGGAGGCTTTAACCTTTTCATAACAGAGGAAACATTCAGCATAACCTGCATCTATTTATTTTTAAACCTTTTATCCATTTGTCATGGCATACTCGATTCATTCTGTAATTATGCATGGTCTTTGGACTTGTAGTAAGTTACATTACCTACCAGTCAAAAGTTTGGACACACCTACTCGTTATTTTTTATCACGATTGTCCACATTTGATTATTATAGTAAAAATAAAAATGAAAAACTATAAAAACACAAACGCAATTATGAAGCCAAAAAACGTTAAACAGATCAAAACTATCTTTTATTGTATCTTCTACAGTTTTAAGTTACTACACTTTGACTGGATTCTCAACCAACCATGCTGCGTTGCTTTTAATGAACTTCACATGTATGCTTGCTGCTATTCTTTCACTATCTGCTCCAACACATCCATTTAAAATGAACTTTTCATTTTGTACAGAAATTCATATATAGGTGATTTATATTTGCCCACAAAACTAAATTGAAGCATTTCAACAGAAGACTCAAAAGTCAGGTGTTAACATTATGAGAAATATAAGTTCAGTCAAGTGTGTCCAAAGTTTTTACCTGTATTAGTTGCATGTAATACCACAGAAGTGAAAGAGTTAACCAGTAATGCATTCCAGTCCAGATTAGAGCGTATTTTCACACTCTTTGAATTTAAGCTTCAAATCAGGGTTATTTTGACTCTAGAAATATTTTTTCTGGATTTCTGTTAGAAGAATTGTAGCTTTTCAGAAAAGACCATGACACAAAAGGTCTCTAGTTTATAAGGATAGTTCATTTAAAAATTTAAATCCTGCCATCATTTACTCGCCCACATGTTGTTCCAAACCTGTATGACTTTCTTTCTTCTGCAGAACTCAAAAGGGGATATTTTTGTATAAGTTTAAACTGTTTTTAATCACACAATAAAGGTAAATAGACCAATTTAGAGTAGACGTCACAGTTACGTCACTTGCAGCTGCGCGCACATAGTGGTTGCAGAAAAACACTGGGAAACCAAAACAACACTGTGTTGACAAATAAAGACATTCAACAAAATATCTTCATGTTCTGCATAAGAAATCTTGGAACAACATGATGACAGCATTTTCATTTTTAGGTGAAACATCCCTTAAAGGTTCAAAATCATATAAGCTGATGTCATCTAAGTAACCGTCAATCCGTCATTATCTCATTGTTAGATATGACCTCAGGCTTTTGAGCCTCTCCTTCTCCTTAAGTGTATATTTGTTTCTGAGCAGATCAGATATGAGATAAAGTATGCAGAACTTAAGGGAATGTGTAACTCATGAATTTCTAAAAATGTCTTATTCTTCCCAAAACACAGTTCCCCCTGCACAAGCAAAGAAATACATACTGCACTTGGGCAATTTAGGAAATGTCTTCAGAGCATCCTGCAAAAAAATCTGGAAAAATATATGGAATTCCATAGAATATCTAGGAATTTAAAATATAAAAGGGAATAAAATAATATAAGGGAATTTTAAAAAATAGCTTTCAAATTTATTCAAATTTAAAGACAGACCAGAATTAAATAAAAAAAAATTTTTAACAATTAGGAAAAAGGAATGGAAAATATTTAGAAGTGTATTTTAACATTTTTAATTTAAAGCCATTAAATGTCATACCTGGAAAATATCACAAAATCATGAAAGATAGTGCATGTAATTTTTTCTTGTTATGGTCAATATATTTTTCATAATTTTGTATCAAGTGTGAAAAAATGACTGGAACAGAAATGTAGTGGTCAGAAGGAGATATCAGTGGTATCAATATAATTTCAACCCAACACAAAATGCAAAGGACAAGTATGTGCGACACCAGATGGGCTGGGGGTGGAGAGGTAAATAAACATATTTGTTTCGCTCTATTGCTCAAAGATATCTACTGGGGAGGGGGGCGAGATGAACGACTTATGCCTGTAACCACAGATATGACACACCTGTATGCATATCACCTGCTCTTACCATATATGGCCTTGAGTGAATGAACACAGAGAGAGATAAAAGTGCAAGGGTTGTAAAGTAGAGAGAGCGAGAGAGTGTTGCACAGTCTCCACCGCTGTCTGCTTCCTTCTCGATTCCTCCGGTGGCAGGTGAGTTCCTCTTACTCTCGCTCTTTCCATTGCAGAAAAAGACCTTTAACTTTGAAGATGCTCATTAAAGTGATTCATTAGCCAAGCAGACTGTAAAAAGTTGACCCTGCAAAAAAAGAAAAAAGATTGTAAATTTAGTACATAATACAGCAGTGCTTTTTATTTGAAATATAAGAATATTATTCAGCGGTTATGCCTAGATATTTTGCATGAATTAATCATTTTAATTAAACTTCTATCAGCAGTGGCAAAAACAACAGCAGAAATAATAAAAACGATTAAAAAAATAGATATTAGAAATACGCTGGAACAAAATCTTCATGTCTTTTGTCTGTTATCTAACATTAAATACATTTCTTGAATCAAATTAAGTGAATCGTTTGAAGTGTTTGACAAAAATGGACAACACATACATTTATATTTAAAATATTCCCTAAAAAGTTTCTTAATGAGAAAATTAACTTCCGACTGTCTTTCTTGGTGAAATGTCTTTCGCTTGATATTGTTGGTCTGCAAATATCTGTTTGGTGTTTAAGCTTGTTTGCTGTTATTCATTATGATAGTTCACGACAAAAGAAGTCAATGTGTCGATTATTGACTGGCGGACAAAAACATCCCTTTAATATAGTGGCTTTATATTTGAATAACTTGACAACATGCTATTTTTCTATATTACATTGTATATTATAACTATGCATTGCATAATCTGCTGTGCTCATATGCTTTGGTCTGAAACAGAAGGTTAGATTGGCCATGATGGGCAGTTTACAGGAAGAATATTAATCAAGGTTATAGGGAAGGAGGATGGAGATGAGACATGTACACAGCACTGTCAGGCCTGATCAAACACCGGGCGGTTACATAAAAACTCTGCACACTTTCCTGTTTGCTCTGACACACCGCATCTAGTAATTCAGGAGGGCAGATCATTTGTGATTTGTCATTGCTACTGTAACAGCAGAGTGGAGCCGTTCAGACATTATTGCACTAACAACGTAACTTCTAGGATTTAGTTAGGAAATATGAACCTTTGCACAGGGCAGAGGGTTTGTGATTGGTGATTTAAGGGTTAGCACAATCTGCTCGATACAACCCCCTAATAAAACCCAACCATCCAATCAAAAACAAGAGAGATTGAGTCATCCGTATTATCACACCATCTATGCTGCAAGGTACCAGGCAAATATAAAAAGATGTTGATAAGGAGGCTCATAAATTTGGGATATGCAAACAAAAAATGATCCTCTAGGGCGTGTGTAGATATATATAGGGTGTGTATATTGTATGAGTGTATATTATTTGTTGATAATGACCGGCTCGCTGTACATGATCTGACATTTTGCTTGGTTACTTGTAAATAAATAGATTTTAGTTAAATTATTTTGATGTGAGAAGAAACAGAATAAATGTTTTTATAATGACAGTCAAAACTGACACTGTAAGGATGAATACATGTCACATTGACTGAAAGATGTCATTAGCATAACGTTCCATGTAAAAGCTATTATCAGGTGCGATGAGTCCACATGATTTGATAGTAGCTTCCTGCTTAATTTGTTAAAAACAACACCACAGATGGATGATAGTAACCAAGCAATGGCAAGTTTCTTAAATCAGTGTAACCAGGATGTGGACGTGAGGATAGAGAGGATGTGGTTGGTAGAAGTCATGGTTTTGAAACACACACTATTCCTCGCTAGCCACATAGTTTGCAGCATATTTAAACAGATGGGTGGTTTGCACACAACAAAGACAAAGCAAACGCAATATAATCAAATTTTTATACCCTAAACTATTTTATACCCTGACTATCATAAACCATGTACAACTTCCTTTAAAACACAATGGTCAGTTACATGAGCAAATGTAGAGAATATTAATATAATAAATAATAAAAGTGGATCAGTAATGCAATAAAAGTTATGGTTAAATTATTTAATTAAATCTGTACTGATTAAATGTATCTAATCAAGTTCGTATCTAATCAAGTTAGTTCATGAAAAATTAAAAAAATATATATTTAAACATCCATTAAACAAGATCTAATCATTTCAGAACCAAACTTGCATGAGATATTGATGATTGTTTTCAGAGATTATATCGCGAATTGGCAATTAAAAACAAATATTCTGCATAAAGAAAATTAAGCTTATTTTAGGAAGATGTTTACATTTTGATATTATTTTCATAACAATTAAGCACATTTTATATAACTAGAATATATCTTGAACTTAGCTTTTGTCCTTGCAGATTTAATGCATAAATCTAACTAAACAATTCTAAATATAGAAAAAGGAAGAAATAACGAAAGAAAAGTCCCTTTTAGAAAAGTCTAAAAGGGACTAAAGAGAATAATCAAAAGAAACTTCATAAATAAAAACACTGAAGCATTCTGAAATGTCATATTACCTGATTATCCTCTCAAGTTTATCATGTTTTAGGGATGTTTATACAGAAAATAAGACGAAATGCTGGTTAAGGAAACAATTATTTGTGGTTTGAACTATGTGCTCAGTGCAGTAGATAAAGTGAAGGACTGTGGGGCTTGATCACGCCCTGACATCTCAGCCACACTTAATGATAACTGCTGTGGATATGGAGGCATTATTATCTAAAAGTAATTATTCAATGAAAATCTTCCTTTTTATTCCAAGTCTAAGTACTGTAATATCAAATACCGCATGTTTAGGGGAAAAAATATCTGCCAATAGTTTTAGGATGACATGAAGGTGAGTAAATAATGACGGAACATTAACTTTTACTATTTTTCCTTGTTATACGGTAAGGTCACATGAAGGATAAAGTGTAGATAAAAGAAAACAGGGTCCTACTACAGATTTGCAACAGATATCTGATATGAGGCTTTCACTTCCTTTCCCTGGGGTGGCTAACTAGCTTTCTTTCATAAGAGTTCAAACTGTAGCTTTAGTGTCTGGGTTTACTAATGCATGAACTGAATTGCACTGATTCCAATTTAGGCCGCACCCTCTTTTGCCTTTGAACGACACTGAGGAAGCCTAACAGGAAAGAAATCATTAAACAATATATTAAAGGAACAGTTAATGCAGTTTCAAGCTGCTCAGTTTTACAATTTATAGTGACCAAGTCCAAAAACAACAAAAACACAAGTCTTCTGAAGCCATATTTTAGCTTCATGGGATTAACAGATTTCATTATTATCAAAAAGTAATTATTCACTGAAAATCTTCCTTTTTATTCCAAGTCTAAGTACTGTAATATCAAATACGGCATGTTTAGGGGGAAAAATAACTGCCTATAGGTTTAGGATGACATGAAGGTGAGTAAATAATTGAGCAACATTAACTTTTACTATTTTTCCTTGTTATACGGTAAGGTCACATGAAGGATAAAGTGTAGATAAAAGAAAACAGGGTCTGTAAACAGCTATAAGAACATTTATTTGCTTGTGGTTGTGAACTGGAAAGGAACATTAGATGCACAAACACATTTATGAGTAGTTCATACACAGGATATGTATGCTTTGTAGTTCTAAGAAAACAATCTGTATCTTTGAACTCAAGTAATTTCTATCCAACCCTCTCTCTTTTTCTCTTCCAGGTATTTCCCTGCGACTTAAGCTGGCACCATGCCACAGGATGTCAAGACCGATGTTCCCAAAGTCCTCAACAAAACCACACCAGGACTTCAGATATGGAGAGTGGAGGTAATGATACTTCTTTGTCAAATCAGTGGAGTCGACATTTGAGATACTGACACTTAGCAAATCATTAATCATTCTTCTTTTTAAATTATTGGTCAGAACATGGAGCTCGTGCCCTGTCCATCTAATACATACGGGCAGTTTTTTGAGGGAGACAGCTACATAATACTCTATGTAAGTATCAGCGCTTAGTGTCCTAATCGACTCATTTAAGCTGACAAAAACTAACCGCTAAAGAAAAACCATCTAATTTTCAGACTCACAAGACCAGCAACAACTACACCTATGACATCCATTATTGGCTGGGCAAGGACACCTCCAATGATGAGCAGGGAGCAGCAGCGATATACACCACGCAGATGGATGAACACCTAGGGGGCGCTGCTGTGCAGCACCGTGAGACCCAGGGTCACGAGAGCGCCACCTTCCAAGGATACTTCAAACAGGGCATCATGTAAGCCATCCTGACTGAATGAATCTAACCAACACATGTAAAGACCACACTTCACCCCAAAATAATAATAATAATATATTAGAATTTAAAAAACAATAATAATAAAATAAAACCGATTTTATATTTTGGTTAAAGAATAATATTTTAGTACCATTAGAATTCTTTGCTAATAAATAAATAAATAAAAATAAACAAAATTTTGCATAAAGAAATGAAGTCTACCTAAAGATATTAGGTTTAGATATTCATTTTATTGAATAACAATCAGACACAGTCTTATTACTGTGATGTTTCTATGATTTACTTTTGAGTAGAATTATTCTCAAATATTGTTCTGATTATAGATTGATTTTATGTTTAAACTGCATATATTGGAGGTTTACAATTTAAGTGGCATGTAAGTTACATTACAGCAATGAGAATGTATGGAGTGAAAAATTGTCTAATTGTCAAAATGCAAAAATAAATAAATAAAAATGATTATTGTTATTGTTCCTAAAAATTACCCTTAATTTTATTTATGAAAAACATCACTTCCAATGTTTTATATTTTGCTTTTGAGGGTGAAATATGACCCTGACGTTGTTGGCAGGAGTCATCCCGTAGTTTATGGTATAAATAAATGACATCTTCAAGGGGAGTTCATACACATTGCACATATTTTCCTTTAATCGTAATTTCCACCACCGAGCCTCTTTATTTTAAGATGCTGTGGGAAGCATATGACTTTATAATGCTTCTCTTAAGTCACACAAAGATTAAAAAATGTAGAAGTTTACAGAGACAGACTTCTTCTTTTCATTTTACAAGAAGTGGTAAACTTTGAGTGAGTAAAAGTGAGTTGCAATTGATAATTCTAATCTCTTTATTCCAGATACAAAAAAGGTGGAGTCGCATCTGGGATGAAACAAGTGGAGACGAACACGTACAACATTCGCAGACTGCTGCATGTGAAGGGAAATAAGCATGTGGTTGCCGGAGAGGTAAGAATACCCCCAGTAACAACAGAGGAATTCAAAAACCCACTACAAAAAGACACGTGGTGTAAACCCCTGTGACATTTTACTACTCTTTTTCTCATGTGTCAACAACACAAAAATCAACTGCCCACATTAAAGGAACACTCCACTATTTTTGAAAATAGGCTCATTTTCCAACTCCCCTAGAGTTAAACAGTTGAGTTTTACCGTTTTCTAATCCGTTCAGATGATCTCTGGGTCTGGCGGAAGCACTTTTAGCTGTAGCTTAGCATAGATCATTGAATCTGATTAGACCGTTAGCATCTCGCTCAAAAATGAGTTTTGAACCAAAGAGTTTCTATATTTTTTCTATTGAAAACTTGACTCTTCTGTAGTTACATCGTGTACTAAGACCGACGGAAAATGAAAAGTTGCGATTTTCTAGGCCGATAAGGCTAGGAACTATACTCTCATTCCGGTGTAATAATCAAGGAACTTTGCTGCCGTACCATGGGTGCAGCAGGCGCAATGATATTATGCAGCGCCTGAAAATAGGCTTATTGGAAGTTAACTAGCTGGGGACTATTTTCAGGTGCTGCGTAATATCATTGCACCTGCTGCACCCATGGTAATGAATTTTCATTTTTGGATGAACTATGGTGTCGCCTTTAAAGACTATGTGTCCTATCCCAGCTTAATATGGACAGGCAGCTATAAGTAAGTAGATTTTCCACCAGAAAGTGTAAATAATGAGGTTCAATCCCACTACGTTCAGGTGGAAATGAGCTGGAAGAGCTTTAATCAAGGTGATGTGTTCCTGCTGGACTTGGGGAGTCTGCTCATTCAGTGGAATGGACCCAAGAGTAACCGAATGGAGAGGTTAAGGGTAAACCATTAGAATTGATTTGCAATGCAAAAATACCCTTCAGTGATGTAAACTATCACATTCTTGATGCAGATGCTGTATCTTACCACATCTGCACAGTAAGTTCACTAAAGACTTTTGTTTTCATAGGGAATGAACCTAGCGAAGGACATTCGGGATCGAGAAAGGGGTGGTCGAGCACAAGTGACTGTAGTGGAAGGAGATGATGAGGTCTCTTCAGAGGAAGCAATGAAATTGATGATTCAGGCAATGGGGGAGAAAAAACAAATCAAAGATGCCATCCCAGATGAAATTGTAGATGAGAAACTCAAGACTGCCATTAAACTCTTTCAGTGAGTTCAATAGTTTAAACCAGTGTTTCCCAACCGGGGTATATATAGTTGGAGGAAATAGGCTAACAAGAAATAGAAGTTTGTGATATAATTTGATAGAAGATAGTGTAAAAATGAATAACATGCATCAATGAATTGTGCACCAAGACCAAGAACAGTCTGACCTGGTCATGTGGTTGTGATGCAAATATGGCAGAGTATCGTACAAAAAAAGTCATTATGAAATGCTTTTGGCAAACCATTTTGCTTCTGTATTCGGAAATAACTTCAAGACAAAAAGGATGTTCATTGTGAGAAATGTATTGCGAGACTTGATTTTATTAATCAGGAATTGATTGTGAAAAGTGAAAATTAAAGCCAAGGAAGGAGCTATATATAGTTGGAGGAAATAGGCTAACAAGAAATAGAAGTTTGTGATATAATTTGATAGAAGATAGTGTAAAAATGAATAACATGCATCAATGAATTGTGCACCAAGACCAAGAACATACATTTAAATAGTAAACAGAATAAAATCTTGTCTTGAAAATGACAAAATGTTGATTTGAAATGGAGAAGTGGAACAAAAAGGCACCCAGAAAGGAAACAAGCAAGTTTCATGATGAATGGCTATTCAAATGCTAAATGAGTGTGTAATCCTCATTGTGATATAAAAGATGCATGGCTCTCAAAAACAAAAAGTTTGACACTTTTGCACGAACATTGAAGAGAAACTGAAAGAGCCACTTTAAAAGTGGAAAATATGCCAATTGACATTGGTTCCTGTGACAGGACTGCTATCTGCTGGATCAAGGCGGAATAAAGATCTTTATCTGGAAGGGCAAAAAGGCATCAAAAACTGAGAGAGCAGAATCTCTGAAGAAAGCAGAGGTTAGTCGTACACCAATGAAGCACTAATTAAAGTATGCTTTTCACAAGGGGACTCATTCACCAATTGCGTATATACAAGTATTTGTGCATAAAACCTGTGTGAAATTGATCCAAATTGATCAAGGCCTTAAAAGTCAAGTCTTTACTATTTCGGAGCAGAAAATAAATAAAAATCTGGCATAGATTCTGGATTTCCAATTTCTGTGACATAATTCAATTCAATTCAATTCAATTCAATTCAAGTTTATTTGTACAGCGCTTTTCACGATACAAATCATTGCAAAGCAACTTTACAGCAAATTAGGTTTCTACAATATTTAGTGGTAGCTTATCAGTGGTGACTGTCAGTAAATGTACATATGGCAGAAATGTACGGAAAAATCAATTAAAGACGTAATCAAACAGACGATGAACACTATTAACAGCAATTATTATATGATGCAATCAAACTTATAGCAAAATGTGGTAGTTCTGTATGTTGTTTCAGGGTTGGCATCATCTGAGGTCCTCTGAGGGGTTGGCATCATAAGAACATTTGTATACAATTATTACTGTATACGGCCCAATATTTCTAAACTCAGCATAGTATATTGCACCAAAAGTTATTGCAATCATATTTATATAAAATTCTTGCTGAAGAAACACTTCATCATCTCACTTCATGTTTTATTGTTCTAGGCCTACATAAAGGCAAAAGGATATCCTACATCCACCTACGTAGAGACAGTAAGCGAAGGAGCAGAATCATCAGTGTTCAAACAGCTCTTCCAGAAGTGGACGGAAAAGGGACAGACGGTTGGATTGGGCACCACTCACAGTCCAGGGAAAATAGGTGAACATGACTTACTAATGTAAAGAAAGCATCATAAAATAAATAGATCCTAATTTATATAATTGAAAACACAGTCATGAACAGTGGCAATGACAGTCTAAAAATGCCATGCAAGGATTCAAATCAGTGAATCACTTCTTGAATCAGTTCCTTTACATGAACCTTTCGAACAAAATGGTTCACTATCAGTCAGTCAATCAGTCCTTTGAATGCAATATATGAGAGGCCCATTTAAAAAGAAAGCATTTGATTACTTTTTGCGAAAAGTAGTTTGTTCAGAAAAAGAGTAGTTATAGTTCAATCATGACAACTCTCGGAACATTTTAGCATGGTGATGGATATGACAATGTTAATGTATTTGGTCTTGGCGGAACAGATCTGCTACGCTGCTGCTGAATTGCTGCTGCTGTTGGTTATTGCTGTAGTTGTAGATTATTGCTGCTGCTGCAAGCAAGTACAGGAACTTGCTACTGCCAATGCATATGGCGATACCCCCGTCAGAATGCGCCATCTAGAGTTTCATGACTGAACTATATATTTAAAAATTTTTGTTACTTGAAATAAATAAACTGAAAATAAAATAAAGCTAAAATAATTAAAATAATAATAATAAAGAATAAAATAATACAATTATATTATATAAAATAATATAAAATAACTTAATTTCAGCTTGTTGTCAAAGCAGCGTTACTAAAATAACACTAAAACTAAAGTAAAAATTTTTTTTTAAATATGACTAATACTTTAACTAATATCAAAAAATCAAAAAAATATATTGACAATCTGACTGAAACTAAGACAACACTGATCAGGAAAAAAAAGCAATTTTGAATATTTTCACACCACTGAAAAAGGTTAGTTGCATCGCTATTTCAGTTGGCACTGCTCAAATGACCAATACTATGCAGACAATCATCTATGTATAAGAATAAGGCAGCGTTCATACAGAACGTGTGCTTGTGTTAAAAACAGCTGTGGTGAGATGCTAATAAAAACAATGGCATTCGTTTGTTCTGTGTACACTGGTCAACAATAAAAAAAAAAATAGCATAGACAAAACAAGAATGCATCCTGTATGAATGTCCCCTTAGAAACCCATGATTCTGACTCTACTATGCTATGATTTCTGATTTCTGTAGCCAAGGTTGAGCAAGTCAAGTTCGATGCCACCTCAATGCATGCCAGACCTGACTTGGCGGCACAGCAGAAAATGGTGGATGATGGGTCGGGCGAAGCCGAGGTCAGTGAAATGACCCTTCATTGTCTTTCATTCATCTCAGTGAAACAGAACTCATTACATGAATGTGTTCATCTCTCAGGTATGGAGGATAGAGGACAATGAGCCCGTCCCTGTGGAGAGGAAGTGGCTTGGCCACTTCTACGGTGGGGACTGTTACCTCATTCTCTACAAATATGAAGTCAACAGCAAACTACACTACATTCTGTACATGTGGCAAGTAAGTGTCTCTTCTGTCCTTATTTAATCATTGGACATTGTAATCTAATCCTGTACAAAGAAGATGTTTTATTATTTTTGAAAGAAGTCTTGCTCACTAATTTATTTGATCAATAATACAGTAAAAACAGAAATGTTGTGAAATATTATTATAAGGTAAAATAACTGTTTTAAAATGTAAATAATTTCTGTGATTTCAAAGCTACATTTTCAGCAATCATTACTCCAGTCTTAATTGTCACACTGCTTTTATAGTTATAAAGTACAATTATATGAATTTCTTTGAATTTCATTTCATTTTTAATTCCACTTTCCTACATTCAAATTGGAATTTTGCATCCTGTTATTTAAATTCAATTTAAAGTCAGGAATTAAGAATTTTAAAGGCATTCTCTGTTCAATTCTGAATGTTGATGGCATTTTAGGGCCGCCATGCAAGCACAGCGGAGCTGACAGCTTCTGCATATCAGGCTGTGATCCTGGACCAGAAGTACAACGGAGAACCAGTACAGGTCCGTGTTCCCATGGGAAAGGAGCCTATGCACCTAATGGCCATTTTTAAGGGCAAAATGGTTGTTTATGAGGTAAGTTTGTCAGTCTGTTTCTCTCTCTAGAAGCAGCACTTGGAAATGTCTTCCGCTGTAACAACAGAAACCGAAAACACAAAATCACTTCCTGTATTAAAGAGATAGTTCACCCAAAAATGAAAATTCTGTCATTATTTACTCACCCTCATGTCGTTCTAAACCCGAAAGACCTCCGTTCATCTTCGGAACACAAATTAAGATATTTTTGATGGAATCTGAGAGCTCTCTGACACTCCCATAGGAACGTAAATTGCGTATGCTGTTTTGTGTCAGCTGCGCCACAAGGATACGTTGTTTTCGTTCAAATCAAAGTGTAAACGATGTAAACAACGTATCCGCGTGGCACAGCTGACACAAAGCAGCATACGCAATTTACGTTCAGTGGAAACTCTCCAAAATGGCACTAGGGTGATGCGGAGGAGACGAATGGTTGAATAAAGTCGTTTTTTTTTTTTTGCGCACAAAAAGTATTTTCGTAGCTTTTTAAAATTACGGTTTAACCCCTGATGTCAC
>NW_015629988.1:142608-146488 GCF_001515625.1 Sinocyclocheilus rhinocerous
TTTTTTTTTCTTTTGCGCACAAAAAGTATTCTCGTAGCTTTGTAAAATTACGGTTGAACCCCTGATGTCACTGATGTCACATGCTATTTCTGGGCCTTGATCGTGTAAGGATCCTTGCTGTCTATGGGAGGGTCAGAGAGCTCTCAGATTCCATCAAAAATATCTTAACTTGTGTTCCGAAGATGAACGAAGGTCTTACGGGTTTGGAACAACATGAAAGTGAGTAATTAATGACAAAATTTTCATTTTTGGGTGAACTATCCCTTTAAAAATGATTTTGTTTCTGTTCTTAAAAAAACTACCAGAAAAAAGTGCAACAGCTTGCTACATGGGCAGTACATTCAAAGGTACAACTTTGTCCCTAGTCACTTCATAACGGGTGCTTATTAGGAGGGAGTACCTTAAAATACTAATATGCACCTTTTACGGGCAGTTAGGATACAAAGGTGTACTTTTGAGGCTACTGCTTTAGTAGCATACTAAAAGATTTTTTTGCTATAAACATACCTTTATCTGTCCAAGTTTAATTTGCAAGGACAATTAAAGTAAGCTACTCATAGCCTGGCAAGAAAAGCGTGCAATGTGTGGCTCCTTGAAAACATTTGAGGCGGGGCTGTCAAATAGGGGCAGTAGTAGTGTTTTGGAAACAATTGTGTACGGTGCCACTAGTGGTGCAGAAATTACACACTTTAACTTAAGCCTTGCAGTGCATGCATTCACCTCTTCACTGGTTGTGATTGACTAACAGGAAGGAAGTTCCAGAGAAGGCTCCTCCCATTCTCAACCATCAGTAAGACTGTTTCACGTCCATGGAACAAATGAGTTCAACACACGTGCTGTTGAGGTGCCTCCACGCTCATCTTCTCTGAACTCCAACGATGTGTTTGTGCTCAGCACAGATAAGTGCTGCTACCTGTGGTATGGCAAGGTTGGTAGTTTCAAATGCTGAGAATATCTGGCATATTTCAGAAGACGTTTCTGCATATTTCTTACCTGTCTGTCCTACATACTTGCCTTAAATATTACTGTGTAGGGCTGCAGTGGAGATGAGAGAGAGATGGCCAAATCGCTGGCTGACATCATCTCCAAGAGGGAGAAGAATGTTATTGCAGAGGGTCAGGAACCAGCTGACTTCTGGGTAAACCTTGGTGGAAAATCACAGTATGCCAGCAGCAAAAGGTACAGTAACATTTGCATATTGTACATTGTAAAAGAACAAATTATCTGCTTGGCTCTGTTCCAAATCCTACTGAAACAGAAATGTTGTGAAATATCATTATAAGGTAAAATAACTGTTTTCTATTTAATATATTTTAAATTGTAATTAATTTCTGTGATTTCAAAGCTGAATTTTGTGTTTATTTTTACTCCAGTCTTCGGTGTCACATTGCTTTTATAGTTAAAAATTAAATTTTAATTTCAATACATTTTTAATTCCACTTTCTTCCATTCAAATTGGAATGCTGCATCTTTTAGTTTAAATTCAATTCAAAGTCAGGAATTTAACTGGAATTTAAAAGGTATTCTCAGCTGCCTTTTTGTCTACATAGGGCAGCTACATTACATACTAAGTCTGCATCTTAACTGAAATGGAACCTTATAAATGAGCATTTTGAAATGCTGTACATACTGTAGATAATGAATCAGACAAATACAGTGCAACAGTCAGGGTCCATAAGTAAAAATTCTATTAATTTTCTCCATAGGGAAATTGATTTTTAATTGATAACTTAAAAAAGACAGACCTGTTGTATGGTATATGCCTTTTAAGCCATTATTTTTTTATTTTTATTTTTTATTGTGTTTACTATTGTAATTCTTAGTGAAAAACTACCCATGATGCTGTGAAGAAAATCCCACCAATCAGAGAGTTGTGGCAAACAAATCTTGTGGGTTTGGTTCATGGCTTATAATGCTTTAATAAAGACTTTTTAAAATCCCTATGAGAAAAGTGAATGGAAAAAATACTTCTAGAACCAACATTGCAGAAAAAGTGGGTGGTAACTGATGCACTCTATAGCGCTCCTCAAATGAAGAACACAGGAGAGTGATATGGACAATTGATTTCAATAGGGTTTAGCATTGGAGAATGCATTTTGGCATTGCTTTCTTTGCAAAGGATATGACTGCCTACATAGACAGTTCACAAGTTTTAGGACACTGCTTATACATTTCTTCTTTTTTCAGACTTCAGGATGAGAACTGCAATATCACGCCCAGGTTGTTTGAGTGCTCCAACCAGACAGGTCGCTTCATAGCAACAGAGATTGCAAACTTTAACCAAGACGACCTGGATGAGGATGACGTGATGTTGCTGGACATCTGGGATCAGGTGAATGTCGGCGTGGTTTTCTCTCTTCACAGTTGTTCATATTCTTTCCAGACCACTAGAAATAACAGCACAAATATGTTCTGTTAGGTGTACCTGTGGATCGGCAAAGGTGCCAATGACAAGGAGAAGCATGACGCAGTGGTTACAGCACAGGAATATCTGAAGTCCCATCCTGCAGGGCGTGACCTGGATACACCTATTCTAGTGGTGAAGCAAGGGTTTGAGCCGCCCACTTTTACAGGCTGGTTCCAAGCCTGGGACCCACAAAAGTGGAGTGTAAGTAGATGACATGAGTTTCGGCATGACAATTTACTTCACAAGCGTACGGCATAGTCAATTTTTTTTCTCTTTTAGAGTGGGAAATCCTACGACCAGCTGAAAGCAGAGCTTGGCACTGCAACTGATCTCATCGAAATTACTGTGGTAGGTTATTTATTCTTCAAATGGTAGCATTTCACTAGCAATGTCAACGTCATGGGCTCAGTTACTTAGGGGATGCATGAACTGATAAAATGTAAAATGAAAAACACCTTCTAAATGCATAAATGTACAGTAGCAAGTGAAAGTGAAAAACGGTTTAACACCTTGTGCACAGGATCTGACCAAACCAACCACAAACCAAACAAACTCAACTAACTCAACTCAAGGGGGTAACTTACCCCGTCCTGTCACAGAAACCTTCCCTCCAGAGAAGCTGGTGAACGTTCAGACAGAAGACCTGCCTGATGGAGTCGACCCCACAAGAAAAGAGGTGAACTCTTGATCTACAAACATCTTTCTTGCACAAATCTAACACACAATTCCAAAATGCAATGGAAAAAAAATGCCCAAAACAATTAAAATTGTATATATGTTGTATATGTTGTATATATATATATATGTGTGTATTTGAATACAAAACATTTTTAAATAGTAAAAATTCAAATAAGAAATTTCTTACAATACTTTTAAAGAAAATAAAGTTTATTTTTAGGACTTTTTAGGACTGTTGCCTTATGACAATTAAGCTTTGTGCATTGAGGTAATGATAATAAATGAGGCATTCTTATTACCGTAAAGCAGTGGTTCTCAACCTTTTTTTCCACTAGGCCGCACTATGGTCCAAGTGCAAGTCTCACGGGCCGCACGCATATCATTTACATATTATGTCACCAATACAAACCAACCAGATGCGTGACTTGACGCGCGACATTGCAGAAAATGTGCGTTCACAAATGTAGCCTATGTTCTCTCCAGAGATGTTTTGCCACATTTCTGCAATTAAGGATGATTGCTGCATAGTATGGGTGTTTCCTTTTGCCTGAACTAGAGCCCTGCATTTCAGCCCGGGCCCAATGGGCCCCGAATTTTTTACGCCCCTAGGGCCGGGCTTCGGGACAATTTTCACGTCATAGTTAATACGCGGGCCGGGCATCGGGCTTGTTTTAGGCTTCTCCTTATTTTTATATTTTAGACATCCATCAATTAGTGATGAAAAAAATATATAATTTGCCGCGCTGGTGGAAACAACACGAGACCGTGCTGCCGCGACTGTCAAGAGCGGCTCGA
>NW_015629988.1:148462-149847 GCF_001515625.1 Sinocyclocheilus rhinocerous
GTAGCCTATGTTGATCCAAATATGGAAAGCACTTTCGAATTTAATAATCTGAGGTTCTCTCCAGAGATATTTTGCCACATTTCTGCAATTAAGGATGATTGCTGCATAGTATGGGTGTTTTCTTTTCCCTGAACTAGAGCCCTGCATTTCAGCCCGGGCTCAACGGGCCCCGACTTTTTTACGCCCCTAGGGCCGGGCTTCGGGCCAATTTTTACGTCATAGTTCAGACGCGGGCCTGGCCTCGGGCCTGTTTTAGGCTTTTCCTTATTTTTATATTTTAGACATTCATCAATTAGTGATGAAAAAAAATTTGCCGCGCTGGTGGAAACAACACGAGACCGTGCTACTGCGACTGTCAACAGCGGCTCGACGGTGTTTAGTGTCCAGCAGCAGCAGAGCGAGCGTGCCGTCAGCGCAGCTGAAGAGTTCTGCGTTCAAATGCACGCTATAGCCTTAAGCTTGCCGCAAAGCACCAGCAAAAGTAATTACCATGAATGTGTCAGGGGGAAATAGTAAGGAGATATTTGAATTTTTTTCTAATAAACTAGTATTTTCTGAGTCGGTGTCGCAAGGATGAAGTTGCCGATCCTGACTCGCCATCTCCTCAGACGCGCCTTTAGAGAGAAGTACATCTTTACGGATTATGATTATAATGAAAGAACTTGAAAAAATTGCAAGTGATTGCGCTGGCGCCTCTATGTCCTGCAAAGCGCGCTTTAGCTTCCACTCTCCGCACAAACTATTGGATACAGCGCACATTTATCTAGGTTTAACGTTAAAACATTGTTATTTGCTTGAACTGTTTTATATCTATAGATTTTATTTTAGGCAAGTCGTGACGATTTGAGAAGGCTAAATTGATCAAACATAGGCTATGATCAACTCACTGTCTGCCGCTGGCCGCTTGGTCGTTAGGCTACTTTAAAAAACTAAAACTTATATTTAACGACCAAAAAATACTCCAAACGTTTTTCTAAATTAACTTAATAAAAAAACGAAACGATATATAATCACTTTGCCATTACATACAAAACTGAACTATTTTAATATAGCTGAAACAGTAGTATAAGCTGTTTTGGGCGAAGGGGGAAAAAAAGATGGGCTCGGGCCGGTAATTCTGATAAGCTGTCGGACACGGCCGGGCTAGGGCCTATATTTGAGGCCCGTGCCAGGCTCTAGCCTGAACATCTTCAAGTGAGTGCGGCGGGGCAAACCGAAAGTTGATGCCGAAAGTCCAGCACTCTCCTACCTTCACTGCTGCGACTACTCTTGTTTGTATGTGTTCCTTCGCTGGCATTTTCCACATTTCGTTTTTCTCCCTTAATAACAAATGTGTCCATTCTGATGCTCAATGTTACCGAACTAATGGCTGCTGATGACTATTT
>NW_015629988.1:150836-177432 GCF_001515625.1 Sinocyclocheilus rhinocerous
AGTCATTTAAAGCTTTCTATAGATATATTTATCATGTCTGTGAGGCATGTATTCGCTGAGTTTCGGTTCATTTTTGTGAAGCGCTCCTGTTCAAGACGAGACGGCAGAAAGCGCATCATGTTTGTTTTCTTTATTTTATAAAAGCACAACGTTTTGTTAGACCCTTTACAGTTACGAATGATGTATTACTCTTACCTTTATGAGTAAAAATGACGGCGTATCCACTGAAAAAAATGCTAGTGATCGCGCTGGCGCCTCTATGTCCTGCAAAGTGCGCTTTAGCTTCCACTCTCCAAACAAACTATTGGATACAGCGCACATTTATCTAGGTTTAACGTTTAAACATTGTTATATGCTTGAACTGTTTTATATCTATAGATTTTATTTTAGGCAAGTCGTGATGATTTGAGAAGGCTAAATTGATCAAACATAGGCTATGATCAGCTCACTGATTAACGACCAAAAAATGCTCCAAACGTTTTTCTAAATTAACTTAATAAAAAAACGAAACGATATATAATCACTTTGCCATTACATACAAAACTGAACTATTTTAATATAGCTGAAACAGTAGTATAAGCTGTTTTGGGAGAAGGGGGAAAAAAAGACGGGCTCGGGCCGGTAATTCTGATAAGCTGTCGGACACGGCCGGGCTAGGGCCTATATTTGAGGCCCGTGCCAGGCTCTAGCCTGAACATCTTCAAGTGAGTGCGGCGGGGCAAACCGAAAGTTGATGCCGAAAGTCCAGCACTCCCCTACCTTCACTGCTGCGACTACTCTTGTTTGTATGTGTTCCTTCGCTGGCATTTTCCACATTTCGTTTTTCTCCCTTAATAACAAATGTGTCCATTCTGATGCTCAATTTTACCAAACTAATGGCTGCTGATGACTATTTGAATTGAATTCTGCCAAAGTGCGCGCTTGTAAGTGTTCGTTAAATGCGTAACGTTAATTACGTGAGTAGGCTACAGGTCTACTCATGTCTGAAAATAATATATGAAAAACTAAATTATTTTACATAACAAAAACATTATAACTTATATTTGTTTAGTACATTTTTAAATTAATGTAAAAACTAAAATGAGTTATTTTTTCAATTGTGTTCAGCATGGTGGGCCGCATTTGAATTCGTGACGGGCCGCGGGTTGAGAACCACTGCCGTAAAGCAAAAAATCCCATTCTCATTTTACTTTATGATGATGATGATGATTATTATTATTATTATTATGAATTACACATGATGGTAGTATATGCCTCTATTTTTTTAAGTGAATAGTAAAATAAATCACAATTAGAACAATCTTAATAGCACAATTTTCTTTCTTTGATTTTGGAGTGAAATGTGACCTGAACATGTTTTTGTCATATTCATCTGTTGATAAAACTAATACACACCTCTATCATCTATGCAGGACTACCTTTCAAACGACGACTTTAAACTGATCATGGGGATTTCTCGGATTGATTTCTATGACCAGCCGTCCTGGAAGCAGCTGAACCTGAAGAAAGAAAAGGGACTGTTTTAGGATGGGCACAAATACATTCCTGTTCTGCGAAACAGACCTCTCATGCTAAACTGTATGAATGCTAGTAGTGGTGTGATGCAAATACACTACAGTCATGATCATTTCTTTTTAGATTTACATGTTTACATGTTTAATTACTTTATTTAAATGTGTTTTGCACATGCAAGTTGATTTATTTGAAATTGCCATATATTATAAAACAGAATTAATTACTTTAAGAGTATTTTTTTTTTTACAGAAAATATGGATGATACGGGAAAATGAAGTTTGCAAATCTGTCTTTTTTACACAGTGATTTGTATTAAAGCTGCATGGTAAACTTCCAATGTAATCTTTCCTTAATGCATCTCAAGGGGACACCTTCAAGCACTGACTAAAAGCTGCTTTACACTTAAGTGACTTAAGCACTACAATAAATTTTTATATACTTCAAGAAAGATAAAAGTTTTATGTGAGGTTAATCATGTATACTGAGTATTAATTATAAAAGACACTTGGAGACTTCTGTATACTGTCTAATTTGTAATTTCCATTGGTATTAATCATTTACTGCTTACAAGAGGCATACCACCTGTCGAATGGAAAAGTCAATAAAAACGAAAAGACTCATTGTAATGGAAAATCTTTTGCTGCCTCTTTGCTAATATTAAACATTAACTTATGCACAAATTCAATATGGAATTGTAAAACTTTGTTGTGGCCCTAAGCAAAGCATTTGCAACAAAACAGCACTTGTTACAGTTACTTGTTACAAAAACAGTTTTCATTTAAACAGCATAGAGATCAAAGTTTGAGAATGATAGTCAAATAAGGGCAGCCTACTAGCTACTTAGGAAAGCTATCAGATGTTCAAGTCATGTGTACCACCATTCTATCTGGGAGGAGAAAAGGCCATTTAAACCCGTCTAGGCTAGTTTGCTGCTCTCCGAAATTGGTCTAAAAGCGCCAAGCCAGACCAGCCTGCCTGGGAGACCAACAAACCAGCTTATAGGCTTGTTTAAACTGATCTTTCAGCAGGGATAGTAGTTAGCAAAAGAAAAGTTTAATCTGGGACCTGACAAACTTGAAAAGTCTTTGAAAAACAGACTGTCAATTTTAACAGGTAGAATTACCTCAGACACAAGTACATAAGAACAATGATTACGAATGAATAAATATATGAATATGTCTAATATATGTGTTATAAATGACTACATTCTTGAGAAACTGCAAATACCAATCTTGAGGTGGTTGTAATGGCTGCAGCAGACTTTAGATGGCGT
The DNA here is from genome assembly GCF_001515625.1 of Sinocyclocheilus rhinocerous. NCBI lineage: Eukaryota > Metazoa > Chordata > Actinopteri > Cypriniformes > Cyprinidae > Sinocyclocheilus > Sinocyclocheilus rhinocerous. Next base: position 153,625 of record NW_015629988.1, read on the forward strand.
TCATGAGGTAAGGAAAGGCGATGTGTAGTTTCCTGTTTTGTGGTGTCCTGTGTGTTTGGTGTATTATGCTGATGACATTATGTGTATATATAATTATGTGTATATTTGCTGATGACACACAGCTCTATCTCTCATTTCAACCAGATGATCCAACGGTAGCTGCACGGATCTCAGGCTGCCTGGCAGACATCTCGGCATGGATAAAAGAACATCACCTACAGCTCAACCTGGCAAAGACTGAGCTTCTTGTCTTCCCTGCCACTCCAACTCTACAGCATGATTTCACCATCCAGCAAGGTTTTTCTACAATTACCCCATCAACTTGTTGTACAATCTTGGTTTAATCTTTGATGACCAGCAGACCTTCAAAGACCACATTGCAAAGACTGCCCGATCTTGCAGGTTTGCATTGCACAACATCAGAAAGATCAGGCCCTTTCTAACGGAGCATGCTGCACAACTTCTTGTCCAGGCCCTTGTCATCTCTAGGCTGGACTACTGCAATGCTCTTCTGGCTGGACTTCCATCAAGCACAATCAAACCTCTACAAATGATTCAGAATGCAGCGGCACGACTGGTCTTCAACGAGCCCAAAAGAGCCCACGTTACACCTCTCTTTATCTCCTTGCACTGGCTACCAGTTGTGGCTCGAATCAAGTTCAAGACATTGATGCTTGCATACAGAACAGCCACAGGCTCAGCACTCGCCTACTTCCACTCACTACTACGAATCTACATCCCCTCCAGAAGTCTGAGATCCGCTAGTGAGCGACGCCTCGTGGTACCATCACAGAGAGGCTCAAAATCACTTTCCAGAACATTCTCGTTCACCGTTCCTGACTGGTGGAATGATCTTCCCACCCCTATCCGGAATGCTGAATCCCTGACAATTTTCAAGCGACAGCTGAAAACTCATCTCTTTCGATGCTACTTGACTTCATCCTAAATAAAAAAAATAAAATTAAAAACTTTGTCTTTCTCTTTATTTATTACCGGTACTTCCCTTTCTAGCTTGTACTTATTTGAACAAATGCCTGAAACTTGGTATTACGAGCACTTCCTGTGTCTGTTTGCCTCTTTATGAACAATCGCTTTATTTATTCCCCAATTGTAATTCGCTTTGGACAAAAGCATCTGCAAAATGACTAAATGTAAATGTATTATTCTCTTAATTTGTCATTTTCGTTGGTTTTTCTATTTGGAGGTGTTATAGTTGTTTAGAGGTTTTCGAAGCATATAGTAATTTCATAAACAGTTCATGAAGTTCGGATGAAATCACCTTTACCTCAGCAACACGCACAGGTGACCAAATAGAATAGGCTACTAGTGCCATCGTACGCCTTCAGTACGTAGTTGACTAAAACATTTTTGTTGTTATCTGTATTTTATACAGAAAAAAATAGTTTCTCATGCTTGTTAAAAAGTCTGTTTTTAAAGTGTCATTTAAAAGGCTTATGTTTGGAGTTTCCATTAAAAAACAGATTCCTGCTGTGGCAGATTTGCACGTGATAAATCTCAAACAGGTAGCCTACTCTCAGTACGCTAATTATTTTCCCATTCATAAAGGCTTTAGTTTAGAACTTGCAGCGAATGTATGTCACATACATAAAAATACATTTAAAAAAGACAGAAATGTGAATAATATTTTATATGAGTATATTTTTAATTTTTTATTTAATAATTTAATAATAGTTTTGTTTGGGGACCAAGTGCCCCTTTTTTGTTTTAATGTGTTTTAAAGTCGGCATGAAATCAAAATGGACAATTCTTATTTTTTCATGGAATACTGTAGTGTTTATTATAAATAATTTATCCGTGCACTTCATAATTTTTTTTTAATTCATGTGCCCTCGTAATCTCGATTGTATTTTCTTCTCTACTGTGACGTATATCCGAGTGAAACAGCATCTGAAATGAGAGGGCAGGACTTGATTTCGTCCTTCGGGAACTGATTGGATCGTTGGAAGTTGGGGCGTTACTAACGGAGGCAGATCTGACATGGCAGTTTGAGGTTAGTGGTGCGGGATTTCTCTCCACTGGATTCACAGCCGACACCCAAGCATGAATAAATGTTTTATTTATTAAGGATGACGATGACGATCAACGGCGCAAAACATGCCTAAACAGCGTGCGCACGCAGCAGCTTCAGTTTTTCCCCCTGTCGTTTATCCCAGCGTTTACCCCTCACGTCACTAGCTCCGCCCTTGCGCCATAGTTCGTGACCGGAAGAATAGGGGAGTTGTTTTGAGGGGGAGGGGAGGTTAACGTTTTTGATTGAGTCACAGCAATTCACTACCGGAAACTGAAAGTGTCACCTCCAACGTCAATTTCACCCCCGACTGTAAGCGGCAACTCTCGCCGGCCGGTTGCCGCATAAAGTCAAACACGCCTAATAGCTTAATCCGCCATTGGATGTACCATGACCGCCTGATTACGTTAATAATTATATATTGTATGGACTACAAAGGTCAGGTTTTACAGGTTTCTAAGCACGGGCACATAAAGGAGCCTCTTTTAGGGCACAGTGCATTACTCTCTTATCTCCTTTGCAAGTTTTCGTGCGAGAAGTTGCTATTTGTTCTTACAACTACATTTATACATTTTCAGCTTTTTTCTCTCTTAACAGCTCAACAAAGCAGCAAGAATGAGCTCTTGTTCTGGACGAGAAAATGCCAAAGTTGTAATTGTAGGTTCAGGTTTTGCAGGGTTGGCTGCTGCAGCCACGTTGGTGAAGGCAGGATTTGAAAATGTCCTGGTCCTTGAGGCGATGGAAAGAATTGGAGGTCGAGTGCACACCACTAAACCCTTCACCGAGAACATCATTGAAGTTGGAGCAAACTGGATCCACGGACAGAAAGGAAACCCCTTGTTCAAGATTGCGAAAGAGGAGAACCTGCTATGTGAGGGACCTTCTGCTTCCAAAAACATGTGCCTTCCCCGTTCTGTAACCCCTCGAGATTACTTTTTCAAAGAAGATGGGAAGCAGGTCTCCACAAAGCTTGTAGATCAGGTGTGTTCGCACTTCAGCAAGCTCACCGACAAAGCTTTTGATGATGAACTCAAGCACAAGCACAGGAAACTAAGTCTGGGTGCTTATCTGGATGATGCCTTTGGTGAATTTCCTCTAGTGGCGACAGAAGATGGCCAACAAGTTTTTGAATGGTGCAAGAGGACTGAATGCACAGACGAGGCTTGCTCTAGCCTCTATGAGGTGTCCTCATCTCAGATTAGCTATTACACTGCTTTAGAGGGAGGATTTTTTAACACTTTGGGACCCGGTGGCTATCGAGCAGTCTTAGATGTGCTCCTGAAAGATCTACCTTCAGGAACCATCCAGTGTAGTGCACCTGTCAAGAGCATCCGATGGGATTTGGTCAGAAAAGGCCATTGTGAAGACCAAAGGTATCCTGTTCAGGTCGTTTGTGAAAATGGACAGAGCTTTGAGGCAGACCATGTGATTGTCACCGTTACTCTCGGGGTTCTCAAAGACAAAGCCTCAACCATGTTTGAACCGCCCTTACCATCAACAAAGCTGACTGCGATTGAGGATCTCGGCTTTGGGATAGTGGACAAAATTTTCCTGTTTTTTGAGAAGAGTTTCTGGCAAGATGACTGTGCCGGGGTGCAGGTGGTGTGGAAAGAGGGGCCTGAAGATAAAGATGTTTATGAGTCTCTGTCTGAAGGAGAAGCCTGGAAGAAGACGTGGTTCAAGAAGATCACTGGTTTTGATACAGTGGCCCGTCATCCCACGGCTCTGTGTGGCTGGATCACAGGTAGAGAAGCACTGTATATGGAGAATCTTCAGGACAGTGAAATAGGAGATATCTGTGTAAGGTATAGTAACATAAATGATGAAATATATGACATATGATCATTTTACCATGGTTAAATATTGGTTAAAAAATAACAACAATTTAATTTGTGTTTTTGGGGGCTGCACTGTGATCCATTTTTTGGTATACAAACTAATGTTGCAGTGAATTACATTATGAATGACAGTCATGGTAAAAATGTATCAGATTCATAGTCATTATTTTTTGCTTGGAATAAATAAAATAGAATAGTGGGTGAAAACCAAAAGTGAATAATAGGGACTGTCGAACACTAAGAAGGACTGTTTTCAGACAACACAGGACTACTGATGCAAAGTAACGGCAAATGTCTATATTCACCTTGAAGAACCTTTTTCCACAAAAACCAAACACACAGAACTTCACACAGCCAAAATCCATGAAAGAGTTGCAATTGCTAGACATTTAATCACAGACACCAATGCTAAAATGTGAAAAAGATGTTCAAAAAGATGTTATGATCATAAAACATGGAGAGTTGGAGTACCAAGATGAACTTCAAAATCTGAACTGATATGAATATTATCAAACCACTATGGGCAGTTTTGGAGAGAACAGTGAGAAGCAGATTCTCTCCTTCAACATCTCTGAAGTATTTGGGCAGTGTTCTGATAGATGACATTCTACTGTAGACTATTCAAATGATGTATGAACCTATTCTAAGAAGGCTGGGACCTTTATAATTTGTTGGTAGAGTTCGGAACGTGTTGCAAAATATATGGTTATCAGTAAATGGCAGTAATAATCTGAAAATGCTGACAAACTCTGTTTATGTCTTTGAAGGTTGCTCAGGTCTTTCACAGGTTGGTCAGTGCCAGAGGTCTCAAAGACGCTGATCTCCAGATGGGGTTCTGATGGTGTTGATGGTGTGAAAGCACACAAGGCATTAGCGTCACCTCTTCCTCCTAAAGATAAATGCAGAGGGAATAAGGTAACTTCTTAATAACTTGTACAAGTGTTTGATTGTTTATATTACAGGTGAATCTAAAAAAAAATAGAATATCGTGAAAAAGTTCTTTTTTTTGTAACATTTCAAAAAGTGAAACTTTCATATTTTCTAGATTCATTACATGTAAAGTAAAACATTTCAAAAGTTTATTTGTTTTAATTTTGATGATTAGAGCTTACAGCTCATGAAAGTCAAAAATCCAGTATCTCAAAATATTAGAATATTTCCTAAGATCAATAAAAAAAAGGATTTGCAAAACAGAAAAGCTCAAGCTCTTTAAAGTATGTTCATTTCGGCACTCAATACTTGGTCAGTGCTCCTTAAGCACAAATGACAGCATCAGTGAGGTGTGGCATGGAAGAGGCACTATTGAGCCTTCAGCTCGGATCCACTGTTTGTCATCTTTCTCTTGAAAATATTCCATAGATTTCATATGGGCTTCAGGTCAGGCATATTGGCTGGCCAATCAAGCACAGTCAAGTCCTGCTGGAAAAGGAAATCAGCATCTCTATAAAGCTTGTCAGCAGATGGAAGCATAAAGTGCTCCAAAATCTCCTGGTAGTCGGCTGCATTGACTTTGGACTTGATAAAACACAATGGGCCGACACCAGCAGACGTCATGACACCCCAAATCATCACTGACTTCGGAACGTCACACTGGACTTCAAACAGCTTGGATTCTGTGCCTCTCCAGTCTTCCTCCAGACTCCAGACCTTGATTTCCAAATGAAATGCAAAATTTACTTTTATCTGAAAAAAGAACTTTGGACCACTGAGCAACAGTCCAGTTATTTTTCTCCTTAGCCCCCCATTATTGTGGTTTCAAAGAACAAGAGATACCCGGAATTTATACTGTAGGGATGGTCATTTAATGACACTCAAATGTAAATATTCTAATATTTTGAGATACTGGATTTTTGCCTTTTATAAGCTGTAAGCTCTAATCATCAAAATTAAAACAAAAAAAACTTTAGAAATTTTTTACTTTACATGTAATGAATCTAGAATATATAAAAGTTTCAATTTTTGAAATAAGTTGCAAAAAAGAAAGAACTTTTTCACGATATTCAGATTTTTTTGAGATGCACCTGTATATACATATATTTATTTTTATATATTTTTTTATATTTATTTTAATATTTTCTTTTATATTTGTATATATTCTATTTAGCTTTTTTATTATTTAAATTTTATTTTTAGTAAGTTTAGTACTTCAACTGTTTTTATAGGAGTTAGCTGCCAAGGCGATGTTTCTAAATTTCAATTTAAGTTTTTATTTTAACTTTTATATTTTATTTTGTTTCATTTTTTTTTTCAGTGAACGAAAAACATTATTTTGTTTTAACAATAGCAACACTGATATCCACATATTCTGATGTGAATTGCAACAGTGAAAAAGACTGCATTTTACAAATTCAAGCAGTAATGACGTTAATACCAAAATGATTTTATTTCTCTTTGTTTTTGAAGCACCTTCAGGTGTTGTTTGCTGGTGAAGCTACACATAAGAACTTCTACACCACGACACATGGAGCGTATCTCACAGGGGTCAGAGAAGCAGAACGACTCATAAGCTATTACGCCAATTAAGCATACAGTCCCAAAGAGAGGAAAACATACACTTTGTTTCATAGAGATAGCATTTCACGAATTTCACATTTTATAGACTTGCTCTCACACCCTAGTCTTACACAAAACGAGTGTTTAAACGAGCCATAGGTCATATACAGCTGCCTAACAAACATCATTAAATGTGAGTGTTTAGCTACATTCAGCTGGTCATGGTACAATGCATCTCTCTGTCCTGTTAATTGTTAAACATCTCGGTGTTGTGCGTGTAGTACTGATGGAGAAATATTCTTTCCCAATCTCCAAAGAAAGTTAAATAATATTTTCTAAAAATGAAAGATGATTACATTAATTGAAGTAAATGAATTAAATAAAGTAAACGAGTGGTTCTTAATCTGTGATACAGTGCCCTCTGGTGGTATGCAGCATGACCCATGACAATTTAATATTGATCAACATAAAATTTAAAGAACTTTTCGCTTCGCTGAAGAATTTTGTTCGCTGTATAAATAACACAGTGCCTTGATTTAAATTAATCGTTTATCTGGGAATATTTATATTTGTTAAATTAAATGAATAAACTATACTGCTAATCAAACTTTCTCATTCTTATTGACTATTTTCCTCATTTATTATTATTTTGAGTAATGAAAAAGTCTAGCAATAACATAGGCTTGTTTAAGCTGTTCTTTCAGCAGGGATAGTAACGTTAGTTAACACAAAGTTTAATCTGGGGCGTGACAAACTTGAATAGCCTTTGAAAAGCAGAACAGAAACATTTAAACAGAATTACCTCAGACACCTCAAAGTACAACAGAACATGTTTACGAATAAAATCTAACTAAATTATGAATAAGTCTAATATAGGAGTCATAAATAACTATATTCGTGAAAAACAGTGCAATGCCAACCGTCGTTGTAATGGCTGCAGCCTGCAGCAAACTTTAGATGGCGTTCATGAAAGGATAGGCGTGTATTTTCCTGTCTTGTGATGTCTTGTGTGTTTGGCTATTATTTTCTTTTAATTTCTCGTTTTCGTTGTTTTTTCTGTTTGGAGGTGGTATAGTTGTTTAGAGGTTTTCGAAGTATTTAGCCTAATCTCATAAACAGTTCATGAAGTTCGGGCTAAATTACCTTTACCTCAGGACGCACAAGGTGACCAAAATAGTGTACCAGCGCCAATTTACGCCATCAGGGGCCCGTTTCAATAAGGAGGTTCAACCAACTCTGAGTTAAAACTAGAACTCTGAGTTGACTTACCCAGAAATGTGAAACTCTTGAGTTTTCGGGTTCAGAACAGTTGAGTTCAATCAGTTAGTTCAATCCACTCTTGAGTTTATCGCCTGCACGACGACTATGAGAAGTCATGTAAAATGGAGCTGTGAAATTATGATTCACCATGGCAACGGCACCAGACAAAAAGACCTCTGCATACTTCGAGGTATGTGCCTAATAAACAATTCCTAATAAGTATAATTCTTAATCAGTTATAATATCAAAGATGAAAACTGTAAATTATTTAACTAATAATCATTTTCATGGTATCCAACTGCAAAAAAAAAAAAAGAACTTGGCAGCAGCTAAAAACGAAGTATAAAAACAATTCAAGCTTTAAGCATAAAAGGTTTAGGGTTGTAGGCTACACGACTTTACAAACATTTGACACATTAAATATCATAGTGTCTATTTCAATACGCAGCAGCTTTTTCCACAGTCTAACGCTTTTTTCACATAAATATTCTCTAAACTTGTTACATTTAATTACAGTAATGAAATTACTGACAGAAATGACATCTGACTTGTTCTCAGCCAACAGCAAGAAGGCAGAGGCTCTCAAAATAGGGGGAGAACCCGCACCACCACTGACAGATGAAGAGGTGATAGTCAAGTATTGAAAGAATTTTAAAATCCAAAAGGAAAAAGAAAAACTGTTGCTTTTTGTATTTTAAAGATGACCAAATAAATTGTGAATAATTGGTGTTTATTTAACAGCTGTGGTGGTGCTTACGGCATAGGCCTATATCTCGTACTACCCTTCCATCGGGCATCCTTCCATTCCATACAGTAATCAATGATGGGAATACGCGTGTCATCAATGCATCCAACCACACTGGAAATCCTGAAGGAAATTCTAATTATTAGGTTACTTCCAGAGGTCACAGCAAGATGTTATCAAGTGAACGTCATTTATCAGATTAGCCTCATTTAAACCTATTTCTACAACAATGACCTGGCTGCAGTTCTGTAAAACTCCTCTTTGACAGATTTATGCCCAGGAAGCAACACAAAAAGTCTAAGAAAGAGTGTAAGTGTGACGCACACTTTTCTTACCACACACTTTTCTTACCACTCTGCATACAGTGGCTTTACTAATGTGCTCTGCATCTCCGATGTTTTATAGAAAACTACCATTTAAAAATGGTACCTCTCAAATAAATATGCATGTGAATATGGCAACAAAAACAAAAACTCCCTACAAATTAATGCAGCCTCCTCAACTACAGGATCCTGTATAAAAGGAGATGCCATTTTTGTCACTTTTACGCTGTCTGCATGATGAAAATATGCACAATGAATGAATACCTGCACTGCAAAAATGGCTTTCTTGTCTTCTTGTTTCCAGTCCAAATATCTGAAGATTCTTAAAGGGGTCATAGGATGCTACATGCACTTTTACAAGTTGTTTGAACTGAAATGTGTGTTGGTAGTGTGTGTACACAACCACCCTAATGATAAAAATCCACCCAGTGTTTTTTTCCAGCAGAGCTTATTAACATTTAAATGAAAAAGCTACAAAAACGGCTTGATCTGAAAAGAGCTGTTTTTGACAGGGTAAAAAATGTGTTTTTTACACTACCATTGAGAAATTTTAACCAAACTATGTTACAGATTTTCATTAAGTCCCTAAAGAATCATATCAACTTCTGAAAAATGGGTATCCTATGACCCCTTTAAATCAAGATGCATTTTCTACATAATAATATTTAGTTAGTTTAGGTGGGGGTTTAGATTGGGGGTTGGGCCAAGTGTTAATTTTTAAAGTGTGTTTAATTTTTTCCTGAACAGACATTTATTTTGAAGTTATTATATAATATATATAAAATATTAACATTGCTGTCTTCACACTGTCACTACCATGGAGGTAGATGTAGGCCTATAGAAACAGTAACGTGTGTTCCTTCATGTAGATTCATTGGGTAGCAAAACATTTTATTATCATGCAGCCTTAAAGGTGCAAACGAGAGAACGTCACGTTGCGTAGGCTACAATAGAATATAAATCTTCTTCTGCCATTGGATGTTCCATGACTGCCTGATTATGTAAATAGTGATATATTGTATGGACTACAAAGGTCAGGTTTTACAGGTTCTTCAGGTTTCTAAGCATGGGTACATAAAGGAGCCTCTTTTAGGGCACAGTGCATTACTCTCTTATCTCCTTTGCAAGTTTTTGTGCGAGAGTTGCTATTTTTTTCTTACAACTACATTTTTACATTTGCAGCTTTTCTCTCTCTAAACAGCTCAACAAAGCAGCAAGAATGAGCTCTTGTTCTGGACCAGAAGATGCTAAAGTTGTAATTGTAGGTTCAGGTTTTGCAGGGTTGGCCGCTGCAGCCACGTTGGTGAAGGCAGGATTTGAAAATGTCCTGGTCCTTGAGGCGATGGAAAGAATTGGAGGTCGAGTGCACACCACTAAACCCTTCACCGAGAACATCATCGAAGTTGGAGCAAACTGGATCCACGGACAGAAAGGAAACCCCCTGTTCAAGATGGCAAAAGAGGAGAATCTGCTATCCGAGGGAACTTCTGCATTCAAAAAGTCCCGTTCTGTAACCCCTCAAGATTACTTTTTCAAAGAATATGGGAAGCAGGTCTCCACAAAGCTTGTAGATCAGGTGTGTTCGCACTTCAGCAAGCTCACCGACAAAGCTTTTGATGATGAACTTAAGCACAAGCACAGGAAACTAAGTCTGGGTGCTTATCTGGATGATGCCTTTGGTGAATCTCCTTTAGCAGCGAAAGAAGACGGGCAACAAGTTTTTGAATGGTGCAAGAGGAATGAATGCACAGATGAGGCTTGCTCTAGCCTCTATGAGGTGTCTGCATCTCAGATTAGCAATTACACTGCTTTAGAGGGAGACTTTTTTAACACTTTGGGACCCGCTGGCTATCGAGCCGTCTTAGATGTGCTCCTGAGAGATCTACCTTCAGGATCCATCCAGTGTAGTGCACCTGTCAAGAGCATCCGATGGGATTTGGTCAGAAAAGGCCATTGTGAAGACCAAAGGTATCCTGTTCAGGTCGTTTGTGAAAATGGACAGAGCTTTGAGGCAGACCATGTGATTGTCACCGTTTCTCTCGGGGTTCTCAAAGACAAAGCCTCAACCATGTTTGAACCGCCTTTACCATCAACAAAGCTGTCTGCGATTGAGAATCTCGGCTTTGGGATAGTAGATAAAATATTCTTGTTTTTTGAGAAGAGTTTCTGGCAAGATGACTGTGCCGGGGTGCAGGTGGTGTGGAAAGAGGGGCCTGAAGATAAAGATGTTTATGAGTCTCTGTCTGAAGGAGAAGCCTGGAAGAAGACGTGGTTCAAGAAGATCACTGGTTTTGATACAGTGGCCCGTCATCCCACGGCTCTGTGTGGCTGGATCACAGGTAGAGAAGCACTGTATATGGAGAATCTTCAGGACAGTGAAATACGAGACACCTGTTTGAGGTATGGTAACATAAATGATGTAATATATGACATGCGATCATTTGCCCATGTTGCAATCAAAATTATTCATCCCCTCGACCTGCAAGACATTCTGCTTTAGTGTACAAAAGTTTATGAAAAAATTTAACCAATGCATTGGTAAACTGTTATAGAAAGGTGTTCACATTATTTTGACCAACCTCTGTACATATATAATAATGTGAACACCCATTGTCCCATTATTTTAGGGGTTCATATGGTTTAGGTAGGCTACAGTGAAACAACAAACATTGCAATTATCTTGTATTATGTCATTGTCTATATTCTATAGTTTGTATGCTAGTGTTAGGTGTGTTCAGCAGTAGTTAGTAAGTGCTGAGTGAAATGGGTGACATGTCAGATTTCCAAAAAATGGCAAGTCATGGGAACCCGTTTAGGAGGATCATCTATAACCTTAGCCCAATTAGCCCTATTATTTGGTGTTTTAAAAACAACAGTCTTTACAATTATAACTGCATTTAAAAACAATGACATGACTTCATCAGCGAAGAAGAATAGTGGGCAAAAACCAAACGTGAATAATAGGGAAGGTGGAACACTAAGTGACAGCAAATGCCCATATTCACACCGAATAACCCGTTTCCACAAAACCAACCACAGAGAACTTCACACAGCCAACATCCATGAAAGGACTGTAATTGTTAAAATAAATTCCATCACAGACACCAATGATTAAATGTGAAAAAGTTTATGATCATTAAAATATGGAGAGTTGGAGCACCAAGTGTGAGAAGCATGTGTTGAAACGTGTTGGCCAAAATATATGGTTATCGGTAAATAGCAGTAATAATCTGAAAATGCTGACAAATTCTGTTTATGTCTTTGAAGGTTGCTCAGGTCTTTCACAGGTTGGTCAGTGCCAGAGGTCTCAAAGACGCTGATCTCCAGATGGGGTTCTGATTCTCACGTCTGTGGCTCCTACACATTTATTCCTGATGGTGTTGATGGTGTGAAAGCACACAAGGCATTAGCATCACCTCTTCCTCCTAAAGATGAATCCAGAGGGACGAAGGTAACCTCCTAATAACTTGTTTAATTGTTTGAATATATGTATATAGGGAAGTCGTGGCCTAATGGTTAGAGAGTTGGACTCATAACCCAAAGGTTGTGGGTTCGAGTCTCGTACCGGCAGGGATTGTAGGTGGGGGGAGTGACATTTAATTTTTATCTATATAGTACAAAATATAAGGAATTTTTAGTAGAATTGGATATCTATTTTGTTTTTCATAACTTATGATTATTACAAATAAACAGCTATATATTAACCAGTGTTATTTTACTATTATTTATATATTATTGCATTTATTAATATTAATATTTTTTTATTTTCTTTTTATATTTTTTAATTTATATTTATTTTAATAATTTCTTTTGTATTTGTATATATTCTGTTTAGCTTTATTTTTATTACTTAAGTTTTATTACTTTTAGTACTTCAACTGATTTTATAGCAATTAGCTGCCAAGGTGACATTTCTAAATTTTCATTTTAAGTTTTTCTTTTAACTTTTATTTATTTTATTTCAGTTTTTTTTACAGTGAATGAAAAATATTACTGTTTTAGTTTTAACAATAAAAACACTGATATCCACATTTCTGATTTAAATTGCAATAGTGGAAAAAGACAGTTTCGAGCAGTGATGAAGTTAATAACAAACTGATTGTATTTCTCTTTGTTTTTGAAGCACCTTCAGGTGTTGTTTGCTGGTGAAGCTACACATGAGAACTTCTACACCACGACCCATGGAGCGTATCTCACAGGGGTCAGAGAAGCAGAACGTCTCATAAGCTATTACGCTGATTGAGCATGAGGTCCCAAAGAGAGAACAACATATACTGGTTTCATAAAGATAACATTTTATGAATGTGTAACATTTCATAGACTTCCTCTCACACCCTACAGACTTACACAAGTTTGGTGTTTGAATGACCCTTAGGTAGTTTACAGCTGCCTGACAAACATCATTAACTGTGAGTGTTAACATCCAGCTTGTCACAGTACCTAACCATACATATATCTATCCTGTTAATTGTTAAACATCTCTGTGTTGTATGTGTAGTACTGATGGAGAAATATTCTTTCCCAATCTCCAAGGAAAGTTAAATAATATTTTCTAAAAATTAAAGATTCATTGAAGTAAATTAATTAAATGAAGTAAACCAGTGGTTCTTAATCTGTAATATGCATACAGTGCCCTCAGGTGGTATGCAGCATCACCCATGACAATTTAATATTGATCAACATAAAATGTAAAGTACTTTTGATTTTGTTCACAGTTGTCTGCAATGACACAGTGGCTTAATTTAAATGAACTTTTTATCTGGGAATATCTATATTCGATCATTTCAATGAATAAACTACTGCCAATCAAACGTTTGGACATTCTTTCTCATTCCTTATTATTACTATTTTCTTTATTTATTATTATTTATCATAATAGAAAAGTCATTAAAACTATGAAATAACCATAGACTGTAAAAAACATGGACGTAGTGTCCATGACGTCACTCGTAGGGTTCAGAAGAGCATTTTTGAAGCCTAAAGTGGGCGGAGCTGTCCGCCGCCATCTTGGCAGCGCGTCACCGCACGTCACTCCCGGATAATCGAAAATGGGCAAAAAGGCGGGACGTGGGTGAAGCTGAGACGCTAGTTGCTGAAACCATGCCCGTCTATGGTGACAGCAGTGCTGCCGTGCAACGACAAAACACCATAACTTCGTTTTTGGTCGAAATGAGTTATTGATAATTTTGGCACATAAATTACCTCCTTTATCATGTGTATAAGTATCTTGGAGAAAAGCCCTGGAGAAACCAAGGCAGAACACAGTATCATCAATTACCACTCTTTGACTTTGTTTTAGATCGCTCAAATTAAGTTACGGCGCTCTGCATTTGTTTAGCCGTTCGTCAATATTACTGTGCCAGCCTGGAGTTATACGGCATTCTGCACTTCTTTAGACAAACAAATTAGATAGATCGCGATCTAACAAACTGCTCCATATAACAAAGCACTGTAAACAAGCAACGACTAGATAACTTGGCAACAATAATTAATCGTAAATAATCTTTAAAGTTTTTGTTTTTTCTTTTTATAATGCAGATGCCAGATGTCAGTCTAGGGCTGCCCACTTCTGCACGTGTGAGGTGTCGAATGCCATGACAGCGTATCACATAAAATCAGTTACTGTACGCAATTAAATCCGTTTCATACCTTTTCTTGTAACTCGATAAAAAACATTGCAATGAACGTCATCGGAGATGTTTAATTCACAATCATTCTGAGCATTATTCCTGCTGGCGTTCACATCAATCCACAAGTTGTTCTAAGGTTAAGCTATTTTCATTCAGTTCGATGTAAAAACAATAGGCTAAGTATGTCTTGCATCCTTTAATGTTAGCGAACATTGCAATAAATTGGTTGCAAAACGGTATCCACTCAAGTTTAACTTTTTGTCTGGTTGTTACGGTCAGAATTTTTTTTTTTTATTACATTACTATATGTTATAGCCTAGCCAATGATCACTAGATTTTAGATGTTATGTGAGGATTTGCAGCGCGTTTCTTCATTTGCATGTGTTGTGAGGATTTGCAGCGCGTGTGTTGTCAAACTGATGAAGATGTTTTCTTAATTTGCTGGTGTTTTTTCAATTTGCATGTGTTTTCTTAAGTTGCAGCGCGTTGAGCTCTCTCGGCCACCGTAGCCTTTTGCCTTTGCGTGACATCTCACTTTTTGCAGACAGTGCAAAGGCAGAGTACCTACAATAACTTCAAAACAGCGGTAAAAATCAAGTTTGAGATAATTTTCATTAAAACATCGAATTGCCAGATTTCCAGTGTCCTACCCATAATTAATTTTTTCTGGACAAATAAAAATCTTTAAAGCCATTTTTCTAAGTTTCACAGTCTAGCGAGTTTCACACTCTGGAGCAGAGCGGCAGTCCGCCTGTCACTCAAGTGGCCCCGCCCTTAATTATGCAGAACTTTAAGGCTTAATATAATTTAAACGGATGAGTTATAAAAAAAAATTCACGCCCCTCACAGTTGTCAGGAAGGGCAAAATTACCTATATAGACCAAAAGCACTTTTTGTACCAGGCTGTTTTCTGCTGTAAAGTTGGGCATTTTAACATGGGGAGTCTATGGGACTGACTCCCTTTTGGAGCCAGCCTCTAGCGGTCAGTCGATGAATTGCAGTTTTAGTCACTTCCGTATTGGTTTCAAGCGAGAGACCGGGAGGTTGCCGCTTGGAAATAACACATTGGGGACTGGGGAATATGTAATAACCAATGAAAATGAAACAAATTAAAGCTCTTATATTTGAGTTTTAACCAGCAGGCGTCACCAGTAGCGCAAATTTAAGTCTTGTAAATAAATGTATACATACACACAATTTATATTAGCCAACAACATGCATTTAAAGACATTTAGATTAAAAAAAATCTAATCTCACGAGAAACAAATGCAGTTCTATTGAATACTCTTATTATGAAAAATCACGTACTTCCGGGGTTTTTATTATTCTCTTTCGGCCGCTTGCTTCACACTGCTGCAGACACCGGTGATTCGGGAATAAGATCAGGGGAGAACTGGAGGAGTAATAAAGAATATTTAACAAAAGGTGAGACAATAAACACACTGTATCGTAATAAATGTGCTAATGTTACTTACATTTATCTCTGTGAATCACTTGTGGATTTCGATCAAAAGTTTTCTGATTGGAATGCAGTAATTAGCCGGATGATCCAACAGCTTGTGTCTGCAGTCTCACATTTAACATTCACTATCAATCGAAAATGAGTTAAACTCATTTCGGTTTGGATCCAAATGTAAACTGAGCTGTTATACTAAACTGACGAGTCTCGTACTAGTTTGCAGCTTTAGCTTTCCACAACTAACGTTAACCTGAGCTGATCTCATTACACACACTACTAAAACTTATCAGACATCAGGGCAACTTGCAAAGAAGGTATTGTTTTTGTAATCTGTGTTTTATATATTTGTATTTTCATGAGAACTAAGCACGTGTATTGTATAGAAAATACGTTTACTAGTGTATATAGTATACGTTGTTAAATGTCTACGACGTAATTGTACTGTTTGAGTTGCCTTTATACTGTATATATTGTAGTATGTGCTATTACAGTGATAAGAATCAAAATGAGAACTGAAATAAGTAATGAATTCAAGAATAATGATAATTATTGTTTTTTTTAAATCATAAATGATTAGAGATGCGACTTACATCAAAAATGGCATGAGAAAGTCGCTCCGCCTTCTGTAAACACCTACGTGTTCATTTCCAATAGCACCGGAGTTGAGACCTCTTCCCTTTCTTTTTCACTCTCTTGTCATCACTTACTAGGTATCTTCATTGAGGATGATCATCACTCTCCTGTAAGCAGTTCTCCAACCTTGAAAAGCTTAAGATCTGCAGTCTGCACCAACAACAGCCTTCAACAATGGAGATGTTCCAGAATCGTCAGAGACCTTCTAGGAAGTTGTTTCCGTTTGCTTTCATCGCAGTATGGCTTTTCGTTACCATTTCCTCTGATGAAGATTACTACAAGCTGCTAGGTATTTCAAGAGAGGCCAGTACTCGTGAGATTCGGCAGGCTTTCAAAAAGCTTGCTCTCACAATGCATCCGGATAAAAACCCGGTGAGTAGCTTTATTATGGCATAGCAGCCAGACATATGTGTCTTCCTTCATTTGTGACACTGAGAACGCTGATACTGTCTTTGTAGAATGATGCAACGGCCCACGAGAAGTTCTTGAAGATCAATCGGGCCTACGAGGTGTTAAAGGATGAGGACTTGAGGAAGAAATATGACAAGTATGGAGAGAAGGGCCTGCAAGATGAACAGCAAGGAGGAAGATATGAAAGCTGGAACTATTACAGATATGATTTTGGTAATTCTATTCTCTATGCTATGATATGTTTGGATATTATTTCACGGTACAACACAGAATAAGTAGGAAGATATGTCGTACTTATCTTTATGCTGGAGAAAAACCATGCAACTGTGTTTTTCAGGAATTTATGATGATGATCCAGAAATTACTACACTAGACAGAGGGGACTTTGGTAAGTGATGATCTTAAATCATTCAGATTATGAGTTTATTTTGGATTTCTACACAAACTGAAAAAGCATTTTGTATGCCGGATTGAATCTAACAAAAACATATTCAGGTCATATTATACCCCAAAATCAAGACAAAAATGAAATTATATTTTGCATAAAGTAAATTAAATTTTTTGCATTGTTACATTATTTTCATGACAAGCACATTTTCCTCTAAATTTTCCAAATTATGATTTCAGGCATTTACTGTTTAATTTAATTAAAATGTTTTTTGTTTTTTTTGCTATTTTATTTACTGTCATTAGCAATTTTCATTAGATTATCATCATTATAACAGAGAAACCTTTTACTGTACAGAAGCAAAAAAAATAATTTAGCAAAAATTAAACCGCATAATAAACATGATTGTATAAACATAATTGTACTTTATAAATAGTTCTATGATTCTAATAATAGATCTAATCATTCTATAATAGTGTAAAAAATATAATACTCTGATATTAATAATACTCTGTAATATTTTTTTTTACATGGCTTTAAGGAGTTTGAGATTTTTTTTGTTACTTGATGATGGCAACTGGAGGGGAAATCTGCTTAATATTTCTAAAAATAACGCAAGAAAATACTAAAAGGCTAAAAGTTTTCTTTATGCCAAATTTATTTTATTCTTTTTATTTTTTTGTTTTTACATTTGGAGTGAGATATGACCTGAACATTTCTTGTCAGGTTTCTTTAATCCCACCAATCGTGTCTTTTTAGCTGATCTTGTAGTATTCAAATGGAGGACTAACCTGTTTTTTTCCAATGGTGGAGTGTTGTGACACCAGTTTTGTCTTTTTCCACAGATGCAGCTGTAAATTCTGGCGAGGTCTGGTTTGTGAATTTCTATTTCCCACGCTGCTCGCACTGTCACGATCTTGCCCCCACGGTACGTAACCGTTTTCTCCTTCTCTTAGTCACTTCCTCCTCACACCAGTTAGGATTGTTAAAGTTACCGTAAGTTATTTGACTGAAATGTGATGCACCCCACAGTGGCGGGAGTTTGCTAACGAAATGGACGGTGTGATTCGAATCGGCGCTGTGAACTGCGGTGATAATGGCATGTTGTGCCGTAGTAAAGGCATCAACAGCTACCCCAGCCTCTATGTGTTCAGAGCGGGAATGGTGAGAACGTTCTGCCTTTATCAGCATATGATACATAATGTATGTTTAATGGCTGTAGTGATCCTAAAATATAAATGTAATCATGCCAACAGAAGCCAGAGAAATACTATAGCGACAGAACAAAATCAAGCCTGACCACATTTGCTATGCAGTTTGTGAAGAGCAAAGTAACAGAACTATGGCAAGGTATTCAATTTTGGCATTACCATTTACATTTTATTTTCTTTCAATGAAATTTAAAATATTTTTTTAGTTCATGCAACTGCTGTCATTAAAGCAAAAGGTAGCTGTACTAAAAAAGAAATTAATGCTAATTAATAAAAAAAGAAAAGAAAAATGGTGTATTTATTAAGGGAAATACTTATCTGCCACTACTTATTCATTTTGTGTTATTTGGTGTAACGATAACTTTTTAGATTCTTTTGTAACATTTGTAAATATTATTAGGTGTTTACTAACGATTCATCTCTAAATAATTTTTTTAAAAACTTTTTTCATTAAAGGGGTCATATGATGCGATTTCAAGTTTTCCTTTGCAAAAAAAATTTGTAACGTATTTATACAAAATATTAATATAATATAAAATTATAAAGTATTTTATGTTGTACTGTCTTTGTTGAAAATTGTATGTAAACATTTTTTTCCATATTTTTTTTAGGGAACATTTTTAATGAGATTGATCGAGCATTTGCAGAAAGAATCGGCTGGTTGATATCTTTCTGCGCTGACACTGGGGGTGAGACAACTACTAAAGCTTAATGTTAGAATTGCAAACCCATAATCACTCTTGATTTATTCTAAAAAGCCTTTTTTTTTTTTTTTTACAGATTGTCTGGAACCTCAAACAAGGCTGAAGCTTGCTGGAATGTTGGTAAGCATTAAGATGATCATGTTTCACCAAATTCAATTTCAGTGTCACATGTCTCAAAGCATTTAAAAACAGATTGTCTTGTGAGCAAGAATGAACATTGTAACCTATCCTCCACTTGTTTCTCTTTACAGGATGGTCTGGTTAATGTAGGATGGATGGATTGCTCCAAACAGGCAGATCAGTGTGACAGCTTTGAGATCACCACTAGCACTACTGTCCTCTTTCCCCCTGGCAGTTCCCTTGCTCAGAAAGGCAGCGTAATGGTAGGGACCTTATATATCAATATGCATCCTGTCCAGTTGTTGAAGGAATAGTTCACCCAAAAATGAAAATTTGCTGAAAATGTACTTTCCTTCAGGCCATCCAAGGATGTAGATGAGTTTTTTTCATCCGAACAGATTTGGAGAAATTTAGTATCACATCACTTGCTCATCAATGCATCTTCTGCAGTGAATGGGTGCCGTCAGAATGAGAGTCCAAACAGCTGATAAAAACATCACAATAATCCAAGTAATCCACACGGCTCCAGTCCATCAATTAACATCTTGTGAAGTAAAAAGCTGCATGTTTGTGAGAAACAAATGCTGAAAACTCTCTTTTTAGTAATGCTAATTTTCTCCAAATTTGTTCCAATGAAGAAACAAACTCGTACATCTTGGATGGCCTCGGGGTGAGTAAATTCTCAGCAATTTTTTGGGGGGGTTGAGTTATTCTTTTAAATGTGCTAATCTAATAGGCTGGTTTTCATTTTGATTTTATTAACCTTGCAGTTTATCCAGAGTTTGGATACTAAAGAAATATATGCACAAGTGTTGCAGCATCTGCCTGACTTGGAGATTCTTACAAAGAGCAGCTTTGAGGTAAGACTCCAAGTGACTTTATCATGAACATCATATGTTTGCCCTCATCCTGGACCACACCCGGCACTTCCTGCAGAACCACTGTTTACACAGTAACTGACATGCTGCATAAAATATGATTGCGTGGCATAAAATGTCATTAAAGATATCCTACTTATTTTTAATGATGTTTTTTCTGACTTTGTCATTTCAGCATAAATTGGCTCATCACCGATGGCTCATCAGTTTCTCCTTTGGACAAAATGATCTGGCATCACATGAATATAAAAAACTCAAAGCTCTTCTGAAAGGCTCTCACATACAGGTTCTTGATTTATAATATTTTACTTTATTTATTTTGATGTCCCTGATTTTATTTAGATCACTCAAAATATAAAAGTCATTAAAACACAGGAGAAATTGTCCAAAAAGCACCATGTAGGTAATTCATATGACTTGCATGCAATATTGTTTTGAAGCTGTACGATATTTAGTTTTTCTTAACTCTAAACACAAGTTTCCTTGTCGTATTGGACTGCTTTAGTGTACTTTTGCCAATTTTTTGAGGCCAACATGAGAGCGAGTGAAACTACAGAACTTTTGCTTTTTTTAACATTGTTTTACACAGTACATGGGTCATATGACTTCTGGAATATGGTGCTGTTATGTTGGATTAATTGCGTTTATCTGTTTGCACAGGTGGGGAAGGTGGACTGTGTCGCAGATTCAGAGCTGTGTGCTTCTCTATATATACAGAAGCCCTGTGTGGCTGTTTTTAAAGGAGTTGGAACTCATGACTTTGAGATTCACCATGGTGAGTTTGTAAGGGCTTTAGTAAGACTTAGTATTTTGCATCTAAATAACAAAAAAAAAATGCTTTTTACCATCTGCATGAATTCTCAAATACAATGCATATTTATACTAATATATTATGTTGTCATAAAAATAGAATTGCATATGAAAAGGGCAGTAATATACGTTACCATTCAAATGTTTGGGGTTGATTGTTTTTTTTTAAGTATCTTCTGCTCAACAAGGCTGCATTTATTTGATAAAAATTCAATAAAAATAGTTAATTTTAAAATGTTATTACAATTTAAAAGAACAGTTTTCTGCTTTCTGAATTTTCTGCATCATTACTCCAGTCTTCGGTGTCACATGATCCTTCAGAAATCACTCTATGCTGATTTGCTGCTCAAGAAACATTTCTTATTATTTTCAATGTTGAAAACAGTTGTGCTGCTGAATGTTTTTGTGGAAATCATGATAACATGAAACCATGAAAGAGCAGCTATTATTTTAAATAGTTTTTTTTTTTTTGCAACATTATAAATGTCTTTATTTCACTTTTGATCAGTTTGATGCATCATTTCTGAATAAAATCTTTCTGACCCCAAACTAGGGTAAAGGTCAAATGTGGTTGACCTTCACACCCTAAATGGCTAAAAATGGCTTTTAAAGTTCTCCACTGTAGGAAAGCATCATCAGAGGATTAAAAGGCATTTAGGTTCAACCAGTAACACTACAACCTGTAAACATAGATCTAAATTGATGAAATTTAGTTTGGTATTGCTCTGAAATGGGTCTAAAATGCATTCTGATGCCAGATACTCTTTTTAAATCTCCAGGTAAGGATGCCCTGTACAATGTTGTGGCCTTTGCAAAAGAGAGTGTGAATGCCCACGTCACCACGCTGAGGCCTGAGAACTTCCCCAGCCATGAGAAAGAGCCCTGGCTGGTTGATTTCTTTGCACCTGTGAGTTGTTGCATCTAAACCTCTCTGTTAAATCTCTGCTGAAGCCTCTGTTTGAACGCTAATGATTATCTGCTGAGCACGTACTTACATTGCCATGGTAACTTCCCGCTGATGGTCGATTCATCAAGCTCAGGAGGGTGAGAAATGATCTGCGGAGGCAAGCACAGTTGAACGTCACTGCCACAGTGTGAAGTCAATACAATTAAAAGTATAATTTTCATCCGTGTTTGAAATTTGGTCTCTTTAAAAAATAATTATGGGTAATTATTCTGTCCCGCAGTGGTGTCCGCCATGTCGAGCTCTTCTCCCCGAGTTGAGAAAAGCCTCCGTCCAGCTCTTTGGACAGCTGAAGTTTGGGACTCTGGACTGTACTGTGCACGAGAGGCTCTGCAATATGGTACTGAGATATTCGCCCTCGCTCAAATGATGCAGAATTGATGGTTGATTGGGCATGATGGATTCAGATCCTCTTTAGCTTCCTGTCTTACCAGTTACCAGATCTGTTTATAGTATCATCGTGAAATCTTCTGAATCTTTGCCACAGGAAACCACAGCATCTGACTTATGCCTTACATTCTCTTCATATAGCTTAAAAGTGGTGTCATTTCTGCACCACTAACAGCAAAATTAACAAAACAACAATAATTATTATAAATAATAATTGATATTTATAATAATGATAATTATTATTATTATCAATAATTGTAATAATGCTTTTATTGTCTTTATATAATATTATATGATTAATAATACATAGAAATATTTATAATTATTACAGTAATTATATGTATCAGTGTGTACAGATTTGTTTACAGAAGTATCATAACCTTATGCCACAGGAAACAACAGCATTTGACTTGTTGCTTAAAGGTGAAGGTATCATTTCTGCAGCACTAGCAGCAAAAAATCTAAATTGTTTTTATAAAAATATGATTATAATAAGTAGAAGGATTATAATTTGTTTGATTCATTATTTAATAATATTAATATTATTATATATTAATATTACTAACATTATTAAAATAATGTAATAATAATAAAATATTATTAGTAATTATTATATTATATATTATAAGTGTAATTTCTGCACCACTAGCAGCAAAACTACAGAAATAATTAATAATAATCTTGCATTGTACTGAGAAAGAGATAGTCCTGCCTTACACTGTCTTTGTCTGTTTATATTTAACTTAGTATTATTTTAGACTTTGACTTTACATAAATAAGCTGATTTTACCAGAGCATGAATGTTCAGGTGAGAGCTGGTTCTCATCTCTTGCATCTTTCCCTTCTTCAGTACAACATTCATGCATATCCAACAACTGTCATCTTCAACAAGTCTAGCATCCATGAGTATGAAGGCCATCATTCTGCAGACGGCATCCTGGAGTTTATAGAGGTGAGGCACAGAATACAGTTACACTTATTCATATCCTCATAATCCATACAGTATACACGCATTATATACAGTACCTGTTTAGATGTAATAGATGATTGTGTGTTCTGCAGGACCTGGTGAACCCTGTGGTGGTGACTTTGGCCTCAGAGTCATTCCAGGAGCTGGTGAAGAAACGCAAGTCCTCAGAGACGTGGATGGTGGATTTCTATGCTCCATGGTGTGGCCCCTGCCAGGCCCTACTGCCAGAGTGGAGGAGAATGGCACGGGTATCTGCTCTCATTATATTACACTGATACTCCATCTGAGTGTTAAAGGGGTCATATGACGTTGCTAAAAAGAACATTATGTTGTGTATTTGGTGTAATGCAATGTGTTTATGCGGTTTAAGGTAAAAAAAAAAAAGCGGATATCGTCCTCTTTTGGAAGGCCAAACAAAGTAGTTTCACTTTCACACAGAAACACAGTGTCTCCACGGCATGACGGCGGTGGCAACAACAATACTACAGCGAGAATAAAAGTTACGCCTTCTTTCTTTGCGTGAACATTTGGGCGGCGTTATGCAAATCTTCC
>NW_015629988.1:177523-198803 GCF_001515625.1 Sinocyclocheilus rhinocerous
TACGCCTTCTTTCTTTGCGCGAACTTTTGGGCGGGGTTATGCAAATCTTCCCACACAGTGACGTAGACATGTGGGGGCGTGTTTAAACGAGGTGTTTTAGGAGGGCGTGGACAAGTCTTAACTTTTATAAAGAATATCTCTTTGGGTTTGAGACTTTAGTCTTTGTAACTTTAGGGATCTTATCTATGCACGAACAGCTTGTAACACTCCAAAGAGAAAGGAAAATTTGAAATTGCATCATATGACCCCTTTAAATCATTACCTTTTTCCTTGTTATTACCATTTTTTTGCGTTGTAATAGATCTCAATGTAATCGTCCTTATTACATAAGCGGCTGTCGACAAAAGTTTGATTTAATCATTTGTGGTAACTAAGGCCATTGTGCACTTTAATTTGTAATGACAATTCTTAAGACATTTTGCCAAAATGTAATGCAATCACTAGAGATGCCATGAATCAAATTACATTTGAGGAACTGTGTATGAAACAAAGTGCAATGAAAAAAGCTTATAATTATCATCAAAAGATCATAATTCATACAAAGTTTAATCAGTTTTAAATGTTAAATTCTTGAATATTCAAATGAAATCCAGTTTTAAGAACAATATTGTAATTAATATTAGTTATTATTATTATTATAGTTATTGTATATATTTTATAATTGAGCAAGCATATTATACATACACAAACAGACACACAGTATATTTATATAATTAAATAATTATATTTTCTTTTTAATTAAGCTTTGGACAAAATCTATCATAATATGCTCACATTCAATATAAAACATATAATAATAATAATAATAATAGTAAATAAATATTACAATTGGACTGGATTTAAAAAATCTGAGAAGAAAGTCGACCTAATATATGTAGATTTCTTTATTTTAATATTAAAATATTTTATGTTAATGTTTAGGTTTAAGAAAAATATTTAATGATATATTATTTAGTGTTTGATATATTACTCTGTATTATTTTAGTGTCATTGAAATACCATTATTAATTTTAATTTGAAAGGTTTAGTAATTTTGTTGTGTGTTTGTATGTATGTATATATAGTTTTTATTTATTTTTATTTCAGCTTTACTTTTAGTTATTTCAGTACATGACGTTAAACTAAAATTAGAAATGTTGCTTTGGCAGTATAACCATAACAGCCCATATCATTTTAACCTGTGCAATATTTATTTTGCAAAGCCTTAAAGAAACTCAGTTTAACTGTTTCTAAGTTCTGTGCGAGTAAATGATTTTTTCTTAAAGTGTACTTGTATTAAGCTTACACTTTATGCAATTTATTGCAGTCATTTGACACTTAATCACTTGCAGAAATGTCATGATCGTGACAACCCTATTGCTGTGTCTGTTCTAGATGCTGAGTGGGATTGTAAACGTGGGAACGGTCGACTGCCAGAAACACCACTCGTTCTGCCAGGGCGAGAATGTGCGCGCTTACCCAGAGATCCGCCTGTTTCCTCAGAACAGCAACAGCAGGGACCAGTACCAGTGCGTGTTTCGTACATTCTGTAACTCAAACACAATTACACACACCGGTTCAACAAGTTAAGTGTTTCTCTCTCATTGTTAACAGGAGTTACAATGGGTGGCACCGGGATGCCTTTTCACTCAAGACTTGGGCCTTGAGGTGAGCTGAGATAATTCTCACGAAGTATTCGCCAACTATGTGAACTATTTTATAGGTAGTTTTCAGTATTTGCATCATGCAAATAGTGATTCTTACACCAAGCACACAACCGACTTGACTCAACTCATTTCAGTAGAGAGTTCAATGCTTTTTGTTTAATGCTTTGTTTTTGTGGCTTTCTTTCTTTCTTTTTTTAATTATAAATCAGTCACTTTTGGTTTCATTTCTTTAGGATGCTATCTATGTAGGAAAAGCTATTTTGCATCTTGTACCCTCTAACTCATGGACCCTTTTGTCCATAGCTCTCTGCCTCGTGCCTCAGTGGATCTGTCACCTGAGGACTTTAAGAGAAAGGTTTTGGGAGGGAAGGATCACTGGGTGTTGGATTTCTACGCCCCATGGTGCGGCCCATGCCAGCAATTTGCCCCTGAGTTTGAAGTTCTTGCCAGGGTAAGACAAATTAGCGAAGACATCAGTTGATCTCAGCTGGTGTTTGCAATGGTTCTAACTTTTTTTCTCAAAGATTTCTGCTGCTTTGCAAGCATTGGCATTTCCTTCAGGAAATGCAAATATAGCTGCAAATGCTTTTTTAACAGCTTGGGGCAATGAGAGGAGTGCATACAGTGCTTCAGCCAATCACATATATTCTTTTCTTTTTAATGCTGCCAAGTAGTTTTACTGTGTACTGTGAAGACTAAAAGTTAGTTTTAAATAATTAAGTTAAACAACAGAATTTCATTAACCATGATTCTGCAAAGAAATCTGACAAATTAAAAAATAGTCAGTCCTAATATCAATACGTAAAAAAAAAAACTGAATTTATCAATTGCAGTGCTTGATGTTATTAAACTGTCTTTTGTCAAATTTTCAAATACTTTTTTGCTTCATTTAAATATTTGTAATGTACCTCAACCCAGCTGGTTGGTTTGGTTTATGGCTGCTTCAGCTAAGACTTCCTTTACATCCTTAAAATGAATGAGAAAAATACTTTTAGTTTGCACGCATGCACTTGTTGTAGTCCGGTGTATCTGTGTAATCTTATCTATCCTTATCTTAGTTCTTATTTAATTCCTAGTTCTAGTTTTTATTTACAATTTAGTAGTTTGTTTAATCTGTGTTGTCATGTTCGGTCTTGTAGTCTGGTGTTGTTTTTATGCAGCACTGTCTTGGAGGAATGCCGTTTCATTTACATGTTGTATATGGTTGAAATTACAAAAAAAAATCTATTGTGACTCTGACTCAAGGCTGGTGAAAACTTGGGCGAGAACACTGTGTGACTCTGACTCAAGGCTGCTGAAAACTTGGGCGAGAACACTGTTGCACTCTATTGAAGCCCAAGATTCTCATTGGACCATTCTTAAATTATGCTGGAGAACATGATCATCAGGTTTTATTTGCATGAGCTTCAGAGCTGCTTCACTAAAGCAAAAGGGCAATTCAGTTAGGCTTTTCACTCTAATTGTTGTGCATTTGTTATTAAACATGCAATTTAAAAAATGCAATTGTAATAATAAAAAAGCAACACATGTACATTTGCACTGGCTCTCGCCTGGCTTCAGTCAGTGCAGGTGCTGTGATCATGTTTAGTTTAGCAGCATCAGTCACCTGTTCCTCCTCCTGCAGATGATGAAGGGAACTGTGCGAGCTGGCAAAGTGGACTGTCAAGCACACTACCAGACCTGCCAGAGCGCCGGGATCAAGGCTTACCCCAGTGTCCGATTCTACCCCCACCTGGGCACCACACGGGTGCGACACAAGTGCTGGCCATCCTATTGTTCCAGGTGCTCTCCGAGTTATTTCTGTACCTATTCTAACCGATACCTTTATGTCCAACCTGTTTTAGCGAGATCAAGGAGGAGAGCATATTAACAGCAGAGACGCCACAGTCATCGCAGATATTCTCCGACAGAGACTCCAGCAGCTAGCATTACAGGGAAAGTCCTCCAAACTTAAAGTAAGTTAGACAGTTATGATTTTTTATGTTTTTGAAAGAGCTCTCTTATCCTTACCAGGGCAGCATTTATTAAAATTACAGTAAAAACTGTAATATTGTGAAGTACTACGATTACAATTTAAAATGATGTTTTCTGTTTTATTATATTTTAAAATGTAATTTCTTTCAGGGATGGCTGAAAACAGTTTGATATAATATATGGAAATCATAATACATTTTTTGTATTCTTCAGAAAATGCAAGATATTTCAGTCTTTTTTTTTTTCAGTTTTCTTTACGGCTGCTTAAATACGGCAAATTTTGGTCAATAGTCACAATCACAATAAACATGATTACTTTTTGACTTTGCCACAAAGCTGTTTGCACCGTGCTCTTCCGTCACTTAATATTTTATTTTGGTGTGTCAATCTATTAAATTACTTGGTATATGAGATCGTGATCTGCACTCACAAAAGTAGTCTTCTTTTTAGCGTTTATTTTACATTAATCCCCAATAGGACAAAATACAAAAACAAACGTTTTGGCTCAAGGCAATTCAATTCCTCCACCCACTTTTTAAATCATTAATTATCATCATTCATTAGCCAATGTTCAATAACTAAAAACACACATATTCCGTTTAAACACTGGACATTTCCATTCGTATACAACACAAATCTTCACATCCACCAATACATTGCATAATATACCCCTGACTAGAACAAGAATTACATACGATCCCATATTTATCACAATTATCAATCATCAGCATCTACTACCCGAATTCAAATAAATGCTAAAAAGAAGAATACTTTTGTGAGTGCGGATCATGGTCTCATATACTAAATACTTGTTGACTTTGGAAATATCTTGCATTTGAGTTTTTTAACTTTAACAGTGGATTTGTAAAAAGAAAAATAGCAATTAAAAAGTTGACATTTATTAATGTTGATTGAGTTTGCTGCCTTTACTATAAATCCAGCTCAGAGCAGCTTGGTTCACATTAAATGCAACAAACTTGATCTTTTTATGTGCTGTGAGTTTAATGTGGAAAAAAAAACGAGAGCATCCTTATGAAACAGTTTTATGAATATTTTGTTTTCATAATTGTCGGAAGCCAGAATCCAAATTGGAAATAAAAATCACCCAGGCCTACTTCAAAACATTTTGTTGCATCTTTTTGGTGTATATCTCTACAGGATGAACTATAGGACACATCTTGAGATCCACAGAAGCTGCTGTATGTGGAGCGGTGAGAGTGATGGGAGAAAACGCACACTCATGAACTCACTTTGGTGAGTGCGAGAGATTTGTTTGAGTTTGTTTACTGCCAAATGGACTGTAGAAAGGAGCAGCTTCACCTCAACTGCTTTAGAGGAGGGAATCAGGGGCCTGTACCATGAAGCCGGATTAGCTGGCTAGCCAGGTAAGTTTCAGTTTAGTTTGCACCAATCCTGGGTTTTAGGAACCATGAAAGTGGCTTGGCTTTTAGCGGTGTTCATTGCCATGGTAACTTACACTCCACGGCTAACCTGCTCCGGGGCAGGTTACGTTCTGAGTTAGAGATCTCAAACTGAAATTGGACCAATCAGCTGTGAGAAGTGACACATGTCTGACACAAAAAAGTCACTCCCCCAGTTTCTCTTGCTCCAAATTAAAGGTCACTAGTACTAAAAAAAAATTGGCTGGCTTTAATGATAATTACTTAGTTATTTTATATGATTTATATTATTATTAATCCATTACACACAAGCAATTTTAGTTTAACAGTTATTATAAATCATTTATTTTAAATGAATGTTAATATATACAGATCGTATGCAATATAAATAAGCTGTAGAATCAATAACGCTTTTTAAAAATGACTACGTGACCTTACATGTTCGAGAGACTATCGCTGTATATTTCCAACTATATAAACTAACTTAACAAGTTAAAGCCGGATTAGAGTGGTTTGGTTTTGTCAACTTGAAATTAATCCTGTAACTCTGAATTTGTTCATCTACCGTCATGGTACAGGCCCCAGGACTCAACAGACACCTCTAAATGTGCTACTGATGCAGAAGAGGTCACCACAGTGCAATTATTTATGATTCTCTGTAATCTATGAATGTACTGTCAAGTAGTGTCTTCATTTCCTCACACAGACTGTATTTAAGACTGTAACAATAGATGCATTTTCTCACAGCTGCTCCATTTTGAATTGGATTTCTGTGATTAAATGGTCTGGTTAAATACAAAGGAATTGTATTTTACTTGGCAAAATGTAATTCAAGTTGCAATTTTTTTTCTTAATGTGCTTCTAGAAGACATTTTAGTTCTGTCAAAGTTGCCAAAACTATCATGTAGTTTATCAAACCAAATTATTGTAGAAGCATAAAACTACACTGGCTATAGATGAAATCTGTGGTTGAATTTGTTTTCTGCTGTTTTTATGTTTTATTTGTTCTCTTTTAATGGTTTTAGTTTCCAGCAGGTATATTTGTTCTAAGAGATTCGTTGTAGAATACGTGTTTTTTTTAAACTTGGTTTACTGATATTTCTGTATTAAAAGTGTGTGAATGTTCTCCAGGTGGCCACTAGGAGGCGATGATTTAACATCAATGGCTTCAAGTCCTCATAGGCCTGTGAAGTGACATGTTGGCAGTCATTGTCATGGATATTCACTATTGTTTTGTAGAAATAACAGCTATTAAACATGACACAATTCCTGTTTATGCTGAACACTGCTTTCTGATATTTTGCTACTGAGTTGTCACAATTCTATAAAGCACACATCAACTATATTTCTAATATTTCCTGAGAAAACAGGATAAATATTGTTACAGCGTTCTAATGATTACTTTAAGTTGTGAAGTGGGTCAACTTATAAGGTTATCAGTAAGAATGTAATGTTTTATGACCCTTTATCACTCTCTTTGAATTAAACAGGCCTTCCCTACCCCCTTATTTGCACATTTTCCTTTTAAGATTTATGTAAATTGATTTTTTGCATATGAAACGTCCGGCACGAAGGGGTCAAGGTTTAGCATTATTTTATTTTATTTATTTTTTTTTGCTGGTCAAAAGTTTGGAATATATATTTTTTAATGTTATTGAAAGAAATCTCTTCTGCCTACCAAGGCTGCATTTACTTGATCAAAGACAGTAATATTGTGAAATAATTTTACAATTAAAAAAAAACTACTTTCAAATTAAATAATATTTTAAAATGTTATTCATTCCTGGTATGTTAAAACTAAATTTTCAGTAGCCTTTGTCACATGTTCCTTCAGATATCATTCTAATATGCTTATTTGGTGCTCAAGAAACATTTCTTATTATTAATGTTGAAAACAATTGTTGCTGCTTAATAGTTTTTGTGGATATCGTGATACGCTACCATTTCAAAAGTTTTTTTTTTTTTTTAAGAACTTTATACTCTCAGCAAGGATGCATTAAGTTAATCAAAAGTGACAGTAAAACCTATATAATATTACAAGACATATGTATTTCAAATTAATGCTGTTCTGAATTTCCTATTCATCAATTTTAGAAAAAATATGATTTCCACAAAAATGTATAATAAAAACATTAATAATTGAGTACTAACAACAATTGATAATAATTGAACTGTTTTCTAAAGTATCATGTGACACTGAAAACTGGAGTAATGGCAGCTGAAAATGTATTTTATTTAAATTTTTTATAAATTTTTTTTCATATTAAATACGGTCTGCCAGTGCCTGATTTATTTTTGAGGTTTTGAGGACCTCATATTTTTCCCTGTATGCTACCTTTGACATTACAACTCAGGATAGATTGCTAGAGAAAGCTTTGTGTTGGCGTAGTCATGAGTTCCCATGAGCAAAGATGACATCAAGCAGGTCCTGTGCTGAGACGAATGGGAAAGCTAATGGTTATTTCTGCCCAGGTACTCTAGACCTACTTATTTGGGTTTTGATCGTCAGCCTGAAAACTCCCGCACCTCTCTATTTGTTCCTTCATCTCCACAGGGGCCCACGCGGCCGAATTGCCGCCTCCAGTCCCAAGTTCATCCAAACTTCCTCCATTTTAGCAAGGGAGAGCAGAAAGGAAGGGTTCAAAGGGCCCGGTGGCCCCGTGCGCAGATGTTAGGAGGATGTTCAGGGTCTGTGGCAGCACATCAAACCCTTTTCTTCCCCGTGTCAGTCCGTCAGGAGCTCCCTTCATAGTGCGCAGTGTGTGTCCTGGCATGGGCGCTGGAACAGGGCTCACCCGCCACTGCCTTGGCCTCTCTCATTCGGGCGCTGGAAGAAAAGCCCTCAGCGGAGTGACCCCAGCGTACCCCCCTAACCGCCGGGTCCCATCCAGCGCTTATGAAATCATGGGTAACGCGTAAACGCGTAGAAAACCATAAAAAAGCAGCACACCCCAAATTAAAGCAAGGTTCAGTAGTAATTGTTCAGGGTCATTTTGACCATTAGAGAACATTGGAACGGAATCATGGGAAGCGTGTGAATGTCCTGCCCAGGTGAGGCAGCGTTCCCAGAGCTGCGGTTGCCCTGGTGATTCCTGAGGAACTGGGCGACCCTGCGGGATCGCTGCGTGTTTATTTTCTTTCATTCGGAGGTGGAAAAATCCCACCTGGGGCCGCTGGACAGGCTCTCTCGGCTGGCAGTGTTTTTCCCAGTTCTGGCGTCAGCACGTTGTAGCACCTTGTAACCACAATGTGGTTTTTACGAGAGGAACTCTAGAGTTCACGGAAAAAACACACTATATGCATTTAAAAACCAACGTCATTTTGGACAATCATAAAAATGTGTTTTGAAATTTATACCCTGATTAAAGTTTTATACTTTTTTTTAATTAAATATCACACCAAAATAATACATTTTCTTATTTTTTTTAATTGACTTGGTTCACGTAGTCTTATTTTGCTGCAGTTGACGTTCACACACATTAGAGAGTCGGGGGGAAAGGGTTTATGAAGCCCATGTGACAACCGTAATGATTTTTCTCAATCAGGTGCACAACTCGTGTTAAACGACTATAAAGCTCCCTAATGACTATAAATTCAGATGCACATACGGACTGGGGGAAGGTCTTGTAGATGGGTTGATGGCATTATTATTTTTTTCATCTATTATTTTATTCAGAAATTTAGAAATTTTTATTGTAAATATGTTTTCAAAGTCTGAATTAAAATTCATTTTAATGTTTTTAATGGGGTTTAAAGTAAAAAAAAAACAACAAAAAAAAAAACAGGTGATATAACTTCACAGAGATTTTAATAAAACAAACAGGTTCATAATTTTAAATAAATAATAATAGCTAACCTGACATTTTATTCCTTAAAAATATTTTGTTAACTATTTATTATTATTATAATTATTATATCTATTATGTTATTCAAAAATCATACAGAGAAGCTTTTACTGTAAATGTTATCAATGTCTGAACTAAATTTATTTTTAGATTTTAGTGGGTTTCAAGTAAAAAATATCTAGGTGGTGTAACTTCACAGAGATTTTAATAAAGCAAACAGTTTCAGAACTTAAAAAAAAAAAACAATAATAACAAACTTTGAAAGTAGTTTGTTATTCCTTAAAAATATTTTGTTAGATATTTATTATTATTAAAAAATTAGCTCAGTGAAAAAAATCAGCTCAGTGCGTAGTATATGCAGTCCTTTTAAAGTAAATATGGCTAGCTTCCTCAGTCTGAAAAATTAATCATATTATTAATTTTAAAAGTCAAGATGCTTACTATTTATTTATTTTTTATATATACATATTTTTATTTTATGATTATTATAATTTTTTTTTATTTTTATTTTTTTTTAAGTATACCAGGGTTGCGGTGGGTTCTAAATTTGCACAGTTGCTGTTTGTTTTATATTACTATTCCCAGAAGAAAATTCAATAAACAGTTGTTAACAAAAAAAAAGTCAAGATGCTTATTTCTTTTTACATTTGAATGCTTGAAAACATAATTAAGATGTGCTCATAAATCAGTATTCAAAGTGTAAGGAAAACATTTCATTATTAATATTTTACTTGACTACTATAAAACTGTAAATAACTATAAAAAAATAAATTAATAATTTGTTGAAAATTGTATAAATGTTTTTTTTTTTTTAACTATGACAACAACGTACAAATACAAAAAATATGGTGCATCTGTTTTAAACTAGATTTTTAAAATATCGCTGGCATCCTTATTCGTTACTGAAATTTTGCCCAAATGAAATGTGTATAAAAATGTTTCCAAAATATTAATAAAACATGTTAAAAGTTGAATTTTCAGCTCTTTGAATTAAACAAGAACTCCAAACCCATCAAGTCCAATCAACTTTTTTTGTAAATCTCCTGTTTGATGTGTAAAAGTCTTTGGTGTTAATGATTAAGTAAATAAGATGCCCAACCGGTAAAGCACTTATTTGTCCAGACAATGTAAATGTGATAATTGGGGTTTTGTGATCAAGTTTTCTAAAGTACGTCTGTCCTGTGTGATTGGCTTTACAGAACATCCGAAAGCAAATCCGAAAACTTGCAGCTGTTTATCATTGCAGAGATCTTATGATAACAGATTCGTCTGCAAGCACACACAGTCCTCAAAACCTCAAGGCAGGTATTTGAGCAAATTAGTGTTGACTTTTCCCTTGAGAGGAAAAGGTTTGCTTACAGGTAATTAATCAATTAGTATACAAAGTTAATATGGAAAATGCAAGACGAAGCATAATAGTTGAATTGTGGGAGTCTTGGAGAATGTGGTGCTCAGAGGGAATCTAGTGTGAAGAGAAACACTGCTGCCGGAACCATGACCAATCCCTTCGAAATGGAAGTTAAACCCCTCACCTGGTCTACTGCTGCAGACTGCAATGGTTTAAAGGACCTGTTCACCCAAAAAGTATAATATATGTGACCTCAAATGACATCTGCCAGCTGGTTATCAGGGAATATTGATCTAAATTCGCTGTCAGATGACTTCAGAAGGTTTTAAGGCTCAGAAGGCTTTAATAAATAAATAAATATATATATATATTAGTGCTGTCAAACGATTAATTGTGATTAATCGCATCCAAAATAAAAGTTTTTGTTTACATAATGTGTGTACTGTGTATATTTATTATGTATATATAAATACACACACATGCATGTATATATTTAAGAAAAATATGTTAAGTTTATACATTTAAAATATATATATGTAATATAAATTATATGAATATAAATATATACATGGAAATGCATGGGAATATTTTCAAAATATATACTGTATGTGCGTGTATTTATATATACATAATAAATATACACAGTATACACACATATATTATGTAAAAAGTACAAATTAATTAATTAAAAAACCCTGTCTCTATAATTAATTAAATAATTTTAAAAATTATATTAAAATATATGTAATTAATACAAATATATTTATTATTATTATTTATATAAATATTTCTTATTTTATAACATTTTTTATTTATATTTTTATTTGATTTGATTATTTTCATGTTGTTCCAAATCTGATGTCTTTTTTCTGTGGAACACACGCACACACAAAAAAAACATTTTGAAGTAGTAGTTTTGGTGCTTTTGTGTCTATTTTAAAGCTTTAAAAAAGTTCACTGCATTTGTATGAAAAAGAGCAATTCTTCAGCACAATTTGTCACAACTCTTCAAATGTTTCCTTTGTGTTCTGAAGAATAAATAAAATCATAGCAGTTTAAAATAACACGAGAGTGAGTAAATGGTCTTAAAATGTTATTCTGTGCGTGAACCAACCGTTTAAGACTAACCAGCAGTCTTTGCACACCAGAAAGCAGCTGTTCAGGTTTTGACGTCCTCCTGTAAGTGTCCACATGAAGTTCAGGAAGCCTCCACTTGTCTTTGGCCTCATTAAAGGGCAGAGTTGTTTTTCTGTGGCAGAGGGCAAAGAAAAGAAGCCGTAAATGCGAGCTGTACAGATGTTTTAACGTTCTGCAACAGCAACAGTGAGGCAGACTAAGTCACACATCTGCAATGCATTTGAGCTGGATCTCCACAGTCCAGACAACCCTTCATCATCCACCACTTCACACCTGTGGAGGAGACTCACGCATATGTGCACGGCCCTCTGTGGGTGCGTGATATAAATGGTAACATACAGTAAGTGTTGCTGATTCGGTGACACGGATTTCTTTTGATGCTTAACTGGAAACGATGGGCTTGATTTCAACAAAATAGTCCAGCGCTGTGTTGTGCAATAGGCCTATTCATGTTCCTGCAATAAGGGTGATCAGACTGAGGCTGATCACAGAGCAGAGCTCCAGCCACATATGAAAGTGCTTAGAGTCAGTTATCTGAACAGCCACATGGAATCAGAACTCCACAGAAAGTTCTACAGATTTACAACGATTTGGAATTCCTGAGTTCTACACATACAAACCCATATCTTGTTGTGTGTTTGTTTATTAGAGGTTTTGGATAATTTTATCATTGCTTTCAGCTACCAAAAAGAGTGTAGTCCTTCAGCTTTGCATATAACATTTAAATATCCCATGAAGTGGCTTGACATCCAGTTTTCCCAGAATGAAACAGTTCACCCAGAAATGAACATTTGCTGAAAATGTACTTACCCACAGACCATCCAAGATGTAGATGAGATGAGAACAGATTTGGAGAAATTTAGCATTACATCAATTGCTCACCAATGGATCCTCTGCAGTGAATGGGTGCCGTCAGAATGAGAGTCCAAACAGCTGATAAAAACATTACAATCACTCCAGTCCATCAGTTAACATCTTGTGAAACAAAAAGCTGTATGTTTGTAAGAAACAAAGTCATCTACATCTTGGATGGCCTGGGTGTACATTTTCAGAATTTTTTTTTTTTCATTTTGGGTGAACTATTCCTTTAACCAAGTAGCTCTTTAATTCCCGTTCTTCTCAATGGCATTTGGAAGTATGCAATCTGCAGATGCCATTTGCTAAATCTACTATTATATAGCAAAATATTTGTAATCACACAAATTATGAATACTATATATTAATGTATATGTTGCCTACAAATTCATTAATCAGACTACATGTCTACTTCTGACTATCTGTCAAATAAATGCTTTTTACAGCTATAACGGTGTAGTTCAAGCCTCTTCCAGCAGGGACTGATTGAGCCACGCTAACTAGCCTCCTTGGTGTTAAAGGGTTAGTTCACCCAAAAATGAAAATTAGCCCATAAATTACTCACCCTCAAGTCATCCTAGATGTATACTATATTTCTTATTAAAATAAGATGTCTGAGTGAGACATATCAAACAGATTGTCATTTAAAAATAGCTAATGGTCACAGCAACGAACTATGATTTGCTACGTATGTACTATACTATAATATAATATAATATAATATAATATAATATAATATAATGCATACGACTAAAGTAACATTAGCTAATCATGATAAAAAAATAAAAAAAATTCTTTCAGCTTTTTTAGCATCCTGGCTACATCCCACCTTTCAGAGGTAAAAGTTCTCTATTTAAAAGTTTCTTTAAAAATTTAAATACGTATAAATTGTGAACTTCATGTTCATGAAGGAAAATAAAAGCACGTTACTTAAAAGTATTACAAACATACAAAGCTCACCAGTTTGTATCTGTGTTTTGTTGTTGAACGAACTGCAGGTGAAATAAGCAAAGAGGACCTTCAAAATTACGACTGACTTTGCCTTTTGCCTGATTTAAAAAAAGAAAAAAAAAATCCGACTGCGTTGACCATAAGCAAGAACACGTGCGAAACCTTAAAAGAGGTGTAATTTTAAAATTAACATCTTTTTTCTGTCAGGACATTTTTTTCAGTCAATTTTCTCTCTTTTTTCTATTTGAGTATGTGAGTTAGTATCGAGCTATCAGATCACATTCTAGTGTTCATGTCAAAGTGGAAATGTTGATATTTTCAAAACTAATGGCAGGTAATAATTCGGGAACATGTTTTGTGATATCATTAAAATATATTAAATAGAGGGACTCCCAAAATGTGTTAAATATAAAATAAGAGGTTCCTTCCCTGTAAAAGTCGAAATTATGTATAAGCATAACAGTTGCCTTGTTTGAGAAAGGTTTTTGCTAAGTGACTCTTGGCTTTGCTGTCAATTTCATTCCCTTTGCGTGCAAAACTTAATTAGCATTGCAATATCTTTTTTTCCCTGTTAACATGTACTGAAGAAACAGAAACCCAAAGAAAACGTCATATCAAGGAGCAGTTTACAGGTGCACTCTGTACTTTTTCCTCATTAAAAAAGTTTTACACATAAATAATACTAATGACAATTATGATTAAAATAAAGATTACTCAAATGAGATATGACTCCAGATGTATCATAGCGCATAATAATAATAATTCAGCTTTAAAGAATGACAAAATTAACTAAAGGATATATTTGTCAATCATTTAATTTGGTTTAATGTAGAATAAAAATATTTATTGAGTTAGTATGGTAGTAATTAATTCCCGCATTGACAAAAACAGATTAAATGGGGGGGAAAGAGATCATTAATATGAATGACTATGACCTTGAAATATTATCAGCATGTAATTGCGACTTGGCCTGTGCTGCACACCTCAAATTTGAAACATTTCCCAGATTTTTCACACACATTTCAACATGTGTTCTTGATCACCATTCATATTCATGAACGCAGACCCTACGGTGGGACAGGAAATGTCTAAAAAGGGAAAAAGAGACCCAAAAGGACAGTTCCTCTTGTCAGCAGTTCTTTATGCTGTGAATTATGGAGGTCAGTAAGTCTTTGATACTTTCTCAGCGTTCAGGAGTGCAGGGAGGTCCTGTCCAGGGTCCGGGGACGGTGCTCATTGTCAGCGGTTCTGGATAGCACTGCCCACATCAAATAGGGCTAGATCAATTTTAAGAGTTGTTCTGCTCAGCAATGTTCTCTAATTTTTGTTCTTGCTGAGCAAATCATATTTTATTGGTACTCTTTTGAGCACCAGACCCAAGCAGTGTGTGCTGTGCCAACTTTTGGGGAGTTTTGTAGCGATAACTTTTGTTACAAGATTGTTACATATGTCTATACTTTACACTTTATAGTCAAGTAAAAGTTATTGCTATATGTACCTATTTTTATATTAAATATAATTTAATATTAAAATATATTTTAGTTATTATTTACTATTTATATTATTTTAATGGCTCATACATTTGAAAGTATCTCTATCGCCCCCTTGAGTAACAATATATTAAAGCCATTAGTGTACATGACATGGGTTACACAAATGAAGATGTGAATATTTGGTGCTTACTGACACATTGAACACATGAAATTAGCTTGAGTAGAGTATGTTATGGGCCTTAAGCGTTGCGTATTTTCACATAAGACATCTCACAGCTTCAGGTATATACTGAGAATGAATGAAAATGCAACTCTGTGGAATTTAAACTCCATTCATCCATTTAAAACTAGATTTTCCATATATTTTTGTTTCCTTCACATCTTTTTGTCTCCTTGCTGTGCAGGTTTTCTTTTGGTCTGCATGGAAGCGCCATCAAACATCAGCTTAGAGGGAACATTTCTGCTCAGCATCATAAAATGAACACATCAGTGCATCGTCTGCCATTCTTTCCCTTCTCATGCATAATGGATGTCAAACCAATCCGGTGATGGTGCGTAAGCTGATTTTATATGGAGAAACTTTAGTTAGGCCTCACTAAAGTGCTCCTCTGGTAGTCATTACAGGTCTGTTTTGTGAAGTCAGTGATATGTTTTGGGGAAGCCGGCCATCGGTTTGACGCAGGGCCAGATGTTGAATGAGCAGAGACGTGCCCCCCTCCATTCCTCCTCCGGCAGCTCTAGAGAAACGGAAACAGGAGATTTACATTGCCGCTATGTTGTTTGATGGCTCCCACATGTCGCATAATTTCAACAAGTTAAAATATGAGGGCCGCAGGACGGACTGATTGTGAGGGCATTTCATTAGCCCCGGTTACGGTGGCTCGTACCATAAGATCCGCAGGCCGAGACAGAATGGTCAATTTATGTCGCAATAAATAATCCATTTCAAGTTAATTCTCCCATAAACCCCCTGCCTGTGATTACGCAGACCCTTCACGTACATAAATTTGTCGCAGAGTAATTTTTCTTCGTCCAACAACATCCGTTGGAACTGACTGCATGACCTAACATGGGTCAGCACCATAGACTGTATAAAAACAGGTCAACACTCACTGGATGGATGGCCTAAAGCAGCAGCTCTGTTCACAGGTCTGTTCTGATAATGTCACGGACGGCAGGGGAAAGAAGAGCAAAATACAACTAATCATATCATTATGCATAGGATAGGAAAAAGATTACTTTTAAAACAAAACTTATATCTTTTGTTGTTGATGTAAAATGCAGTGCATCCAAATCATACTCTGTCATTTTGACAGGTTTTTATCCTTGAAAACCATGAACAAAGCTATGCAAGGTGAAAGCATACAATAAACATGCTGATAATAAAAGGAGATATTTTGAAGAACGTTGATAACCAAACAGTTTTGGGTCCCATTGACTTCCATAGTATTTTTTTTCCATACCATGGATGTCAAGTGGGACCTGAAACCATCCCGGTTACAAACTATTTCAAACTCTTCAAAATATCAAAAATAAATAAATAAATAAATAAAATAAAATAAAATAAATAAATAAAAGTCACAAAATGTATATATATATATATATATATATATATGTGTGTGTGTGTGTATATATATATATATATATATATAGTGTGTGTGTGTGTATATATGTATATATATATATATATATATATAACATTTTGTATTAATATTATAATAGTATTTTACAGAGGCAGAAAAAAGTTATTGTTATTAAAGCAATGAAATGGATGTAGTCACAGATCGTATTGTGACACTATTGAAACATATTATTGAAAAAGAAATGCAGTGCAGGGACATCTATGTGTTTGTTTTATTGGATATTGAGAAGATTGAGCTATGAGTTACTGTATTAGGGAGAACTATTTTTAGTAGTAATTAAATAGAAATGGCATTTGTTTCATATAGAATGGTCTGTTCCGAGCAAAATGAGCCCTCCCAGTCTCTCTCCTTCAATCACAGGCGATGTTATAACCCAGAACAGAGACGGAGTCGCTGACAGGTTTAGCGAGGTGCCAATCTGCGCAGTTCTGAATATATATATATATATGCATTATGTAGTTTTGCCTCATTTGGTCATTTGGTTACCAGATGTCCATTTGGAGTCTCCAAATGGCTTTTTTGATAAAAACGCCTAGACTTTTTTTTAAATAAAAGCTTACAGAAACTACATTTTTGGGAGTATCATCTTCAAATTTGAATCAAAATATGGTCAGACATTCAGCTTTATCTTTATGGTGTTTTCAGGCCAATAGCATTAAAGCCAAATGAGAAATTTTGACTTGGCAACTAACTAAATTAAAATAAGTTTATATATATATATCTCAGTTAACACTTATATTTCAAGTAACGAAAATTATTTATATGGTTTTAGTTAATATGCACAATAACTTGCACTGATTAATCATGCACAATAAGAGTAGGAACACACAATCAAAAAGTAAAATGTGTCAAATACATTTTATGTTACTTTAAAACTCTCTTTTGCATTAGTGTGGATTTGTGGGCACTAAACATGCTCTCTGTTGCAGTCTGTACCTCTAACGGTGGACATGGGGTCGTCAGCTGTCATTGCAACAGTTCTCTGGAGCAGGTTGTTTACAAAGAGTAACTCTGTATAACTCTATTACTGTAGATTACTGTAATGCTGGGCCCAGTACTGAGCCACGGCATTGAGAAGCACCAACAGACTCTCTCTCTCTTTCCCTGACAGCAGGAATGCTTCACAAAACAGTGCAATAGCATGCTAGTTTGGACTGGCTCCAGGTTTGCTCTCTATCCAGTGACCAACAGCCAAAGGAAGATGAGGGGAGTTTTCAGGTCAGGTAACCTGCTTGAAAACAGTCATTATTTATTTGTTATTTTTAAATTTGGTGATGCAGGAATTACATACTTTAACCTTGAAGTAAATATAGTCAGTTTTGACTTCAGAGCAGTGTGAAAACATGATATTCTTACTAAGTATTTTTGTCTTGTTTTCTCGTAAAAATATTTTAATATTCTTAAATCAAAATACATTTTCTTGAGAAGCAAAATGACTTATCAAGACTTGTTTTTTTGAAAAATGTATCAAAATTATGTGAATTTATGCCTAAAACACACACAAAAAACGCCAATTTCAAGAAAATCAACTTAATTTACAATTACATTTACATTACATTTAGTCATTTAGCAGACACAATAGAAAAAGGCCTTTTTTGCTTTTGTTAATTGTATAATAAATAAAAAGAAAGACAAATAGATAGAATACAAAAAGATTAGAAAAGCTAGTGTGTTTTTATAAGAAAACAAGCAGTAAATGAATAATGAGTAAATGAGTGCAAGTTTTTTTTTTTTAAAGAATAGAGTTAGAATAGAGAGTGCTAGAGTTAGAGGGTCAAATAAAGATGGAAGAGCCGATTTAGCCGATTCTTGAAGATGGCTAAGGACTCAGCTGCTCGGATTGAGTTGGGCAGGTCATTCCACCAGGAGAGAACATTTAATTTAAAAGTCTTGTGAAAGTGATTTTGTGCCTCTTTGGGATGACACAATAAAGCGCTGTTCACTTGCAGAACGCAAGCTTCTAGAGGGCACATAAGTCTGAAGTAATGGATTTAGGTAAAGGGGTGCAGAGCTAGTGGTGGTAATTTAATGGGAATACAAGATTTGTTTCTTGTTTTAAGAAAAAAATTTTTGCTAAATATTTCTAAGACAAAACTTAAAGGAATAGTTCACCCTAAAATTAAAATTAGCAAAAAATGACTCAACCTTTAGGCCATCCAAGATATAGATGAGTTTGTGTTCATTGCAATAGATTTGGAGAAATGTAGCATTGCATCACTTGTTCACCAATGGATCCTCTGCAGTGAATGGGTGCCGTCAAAGTGAGAGTCCAAACAGCTGATAAAAACATCACAATAATCCATAAATAGTCCACATAACTCCAGTCCATCAATTAATGTCTTAGATAATGTTCAGAACCGTTTTCGCTTGTAAACCGTGCTTAATATGTGCATATTTCTATCCTGATTAAGATTAGACTTTTTCACGGGAGAAAACAATATTAAGGATAGAGGACTCGTATTTTAGCTGGAAGCAATGGTTTTAAGTTAAAAACGTCTTAATAATGAATTAGTTTTATTACAAACATGCAGCTTTTCACTTCACAAGACTTTAATTGATGGACTGGAGTCATGTGGATTATTGTGATGTTTTTATCAGCTGTTTGGACTCTCGTTCTGACGGCACCCATTCACTCCAGAGGATCCATTGGTGAGCAAGTGATGTAAGGCTACATTTCTCCAAATCTGTTCTGATTAAGAAACAAACTCATCCACATTTTGAATGGCCTGAAGGTGAGTACATTTTAATATCTTAAAGGGGTCATATGATGCGATTTTCAATTTTTCCTTTCTCTTTGGAGTGTTACAAGCTCTTGGTGCATAAAGAAGATCTGTAAAGTTGCAAAGACTAAAGTCTCAAATCCAAAGAGATATTCTTTATAAAAGTTAAGAGTCAACCACGCCTACCTAAAACGGCTCGTTCTAACACGCCCCCACATACCTACGTCACGATCTGGGAAGATTTGCATAAAGCCGCCCAAATGTCCACCCAAAGAAAGAAGGCGTAACTTTTATTCACGTTGTAGTTTTGTTGTTTCCGCTGCCATGTTAACATTTCCGTCACATGCTTGAGGTATTCGGCCAATCACAACGCTCTGGATAGCTGGCCAATCAGAGCACACCTCGCTTTTTCAGATCGATGAGCTTTGTAAAAATCGACGCGTTTCAGAAAGGCGGGGCATAGAGGAGAAACAATAATGTACAGTATGTGGAAAATAATGTGTTTTTTGAACCTTAAACCGCATAAACACATTTCATTACACCAAATACACAAAATAATGTTCTTTTTAGCAGCATCATATGACCCCTTTAAATCATTTTGCTTCTCAAGTAAATGTATCCTGCTTTTAAGTATGTGTAAATAAAAATAAATACGTCACACCGAGTTAAGATTAAACATCTTTACTTGCACCGAAAGTACAGTGAAGAAATATTCTTGTTTGTCTTGGAAGACAAAGTGTCTATTGATGTCATTAACAATACATATATTAATGGTCATGTCTTCAGCTAGATGTAAACCGAGTTATAGACTGATAATGGATTCACGGTGGATTCTGAATCATTATGTACAGTTTGTACAATAATAGCCATTTTAATTGCATGACACTTGCAAATGCAACTTCTTGCTAGGAATGACACTTAAGATCAAGCATATCTACGAGAGAACAGAACTACAGAAATTATCATGTAAAAAGCTTTTTTTCATTTTTAAATGAACATCATTCAGAAAGCCCAACAGCTTGTTTTCGTCGTCCGCGATAATGTTACACTCCTAGTCTTGGATCATCTCGACGTCTCTGTGCTTCTGCCAAAGGATTCTCTCTCCCCCCCAGCACTGTTCATTGTTCTTCAGAAGAACGTTTAAACCTCCTGAGGGGGAAATTCAGCGCAGCTGCAGTTTGTGACGAGAGCGCGTTTGTTGCTTTTGTACGTAGAGAGCTCAATGGAGCGCTGCGTCATGTCAAAGCACACTGGCATCTCCGTGGCTCTCCACCTCAACGCCGCTAGAAAAATACTCCTCCCTCCCATTCATTCCTTCTCTCTTTGATGGGCAAACGCTGCCCGACACTCGCCACCCTTTCCCAACAAGTATACACAGCAATGTCAAACCAACATTTTGTTTGTGCAAAGGCAACATTTTGCTTATGAGAATATAACAACAATAAAACATAAAGCAACAACTAAAAAAAAAACAGTCTCAGCCAAAAATGAAAAACAAACAAACAAAAGTACAATAGTGCAATTTTTCAGTTTTTGAACCCCCTCTCCTCTTTGGCTTGTCCGTGTG
This sequence comes from Sinocyclocheilus rhinocerous, assembly GCF_001515625.1. Taxonomy (NCBI): domain Eukaryota; kingdom Metazoa; phylum Chordata; class Actinopteri; order Cypriniformes; family Cyprinidae; genus Sinocyclocheilus; species Sinocyclocheilus rhinocerous. The sequence continues at coordinate 198,103 of NW_015629988.1, forward strand.
GTTTTTCTCAAGGACAGTTAGTGGCGGCTCCGTCTCGTGTTGCTCCTGCCTGAGTTTGCTCGGCTCTGCTCACGCAAAAGCTGGTCCCAGCGCTGGCACACACACAGAAAAACATTAGTCACTTCCCATTGCCCTCTGCATCAGGGGCCTCTTTCCATATGCTCATTCAAAGGTTCTACAGTCTTAGATTTAATGTCAGCAGGTCAAAGCCATACAGCACAGAAATTAATGACATTTTTATTCTATGCCAAAGTTTGCAGAAGAAAAACATATATTCTTGCTAAATATTATGCCTATAAAAACTCTAAATATATGAAATAAAAAATAAACATCTATCTATCTATCTATCTACGTCTATCTATCTATCTATCTATCTGTCTATCTACGTCTATCTATCTATCTATCTATCTACGTCTATCTATCTATCTATCTATCTGTCTATCTACGTCTATCTATCTATCTATCTATCTACGTCTATCTATCTATCTATCTATCTACCTATCTATTATCTATCTATATCCATCCATCCATCTATTATATATAGATATATCTATCTGCTATATAGATATATAAAAACATATATACACAATAAATAAATAGATAAATGTTTATATATCTATATATTGACAATTTTTATATATTGTATATGTTTGTGTGTGTATATATATATATATATATATATATATATATATATGAGTGTG
>NW_015629988.1:198981-238237 GCF_001515625.1 Sinocyclocheilus rhinocerous
GAGTGTGTGTGTGTGTGTGTGTGTATAAATTACATAAATTATGTATTTTATATATAGGCAATCATAAAAAATATATAGGCAAATTCAAGTTTGTTGGGTATAAAACTGTTCATACTTTAAAAGAAAGACAAAGTTTGTAGAAGAAAAATTTATTTACTAGATACGATGGACACAATAAATAAATAAATAAGGGCAGATTTGTATATATGAATGTGTGATTTGTATATGTGAATATATAAAAATATATTTAATGTATGTTTATGTGTGTCTACACAAACACACCCATGTATATATATATATATATATAAGTATTTGGAGACTTAACAATACATTAATGTCATTATATTCATTTATCTATTACATAAAAACCAGGTTTGTTAGTTTTGAGATGATAAAACTGTTCATCTTTAAAAAAAAAAGAAAACCAAGTATTTGGATACTTTTTGGTAGTTAAATGTTAGGAACATTCTTCTCCACCTGTAGTTACTCTGCTGTGACACCTGTGTGAACTTCAGGAGAACTGACTTCATACTTCCACCAAAAATCACATGAAGACCGGCTGATTAAAAGTCACTGAGCAAAACTGGCTCATAGAAGTTTCATCAAGCATCATTTCTTTGCAGATGCTGCTTGATTTGATATGTTACTTCCAATGCAATGACATTTAGATATTTTGAGTAACATTTAGATATTTTAAGACTAAAGTATCAAAATGCTTTCTCGGGCCACTGTAATCTAATGATTGCTATTTTCATACCTTCACTTTCCGGCCCATTTTGTCTTTCCACTTCTGTGCAATGGATCCATCAATGAGCAGCAGTCTGTGGGAGAGATGATTTATGAGAACAGGAATATAATCCACAAATATCCTCATCACATAAATCAGGCCTTACCTGGACCTTTCCTCATTTTCATAACCCATGATGATATATTCCTCATTGGCTGCTAGCGGAGGACACAGACACCCAGAGTTATAATAAAGAGTGACGGTGTCTCGAGGGATGTTGACCAGAGAAGACTTCAAGACGTCTTTGACCTCCACGATGGCGCTCAGGTCATGATTTCTAGTCTTGATCTCTTTCACTCTTGCCCGGATGACTGCAAAGAGAAACAATGAAAGCGTGCCCTGTTTTAAGCTCTACAAAAAGTACTTTGAGTTTTATGAGAATGTGTAAAGAAATACAAAGCAAACAAAACGAGCAGTTTGAGACTGTTGAGAACTTCACACAAGGTAAATTGTAAAATAAGACCTTACCATAATTGTAATTGTTCTTTGAATATGTCTTTTGACCAAGTCTCACAGACTTGCATTTGCACCGATCTGAAAAAGTTAAAAGTATTTATGTTTAGAATTTTTAGGCAGAACTCTAGTAAATCTGTAATGTTATGTTTAAAGAAATATTTTTATATTGTTGTATTATCTAAACAGCAAAATAGACTGTAAAGCACTTTGCTATGTCATTTTAAACATATTTGCACATTATTTATTATGCACACAAACAAAACAAAAAAACATAAAGCTATTGATACTTAAACAGCATACCATTAGCTCCTTTGCAGTTGGCATTATGTGAATCCATTGGGAAGTCTGGATTTCCTTCTGCACAAGAACCAGAACTGAGATTAACGTTCAAACTGGATTTCATATATGCATTTCAGAAATTTCCTCTTTACAATTTGCAATATTTAATAATTCCCATAGTAATACAACATTATCTCACCAGGGTTACATTTTGAAGGGTCTTGATAGTAAGGATTATCTTTAGGGAAGAAAAGTTCAAGGATTATTTTAACAGAATTTCATTGATGTTAATGATTGCAGGTATTAGAATAAATATACTATATACATACTATAAGTTATAACTAACGTATATGAATATGAGGGTGCATTCATGTAAAAGTAGCCACTTTGGATACGGAGATGACTGTCAAAAGTGCCCCAATAAGACACCTTTTATTATAATATAATATAATATAATATAAAATGGCCCAATTTTTGATACTGAGATTATCAAAAGTGTTCCAATCTACATGGCATGTCATCTTCATGCCATATAATAATGATGATGATGATGATAAAAATGATCACACACATTACATATAAACATATTACACACGATATGCATAGACAACAATAAAATCTGTATCTATATTATATAAGTAAATTTATATAGGGTAAATTTGCACAAATTGGGTCACTTTTTGACACTGATATGACTGTCAAAAGCGCCCCAATAATACACCTTGCATTATAATATAATATAATGCCATAATTCATCACTACAGTGTATAAATATAATAAAAATTGTTCCAATCTTCTACCTGAATTCATGCCATATAATAATAATGATGATAACATATAAACATATTACACACTATATGCAAAGATTACAATACAATCTGTATCTATATCATATAAGGAAATTTATATAGGGTAAATCTGCACAAATTGGGTCACTTTTTGACACTGATATGACTGTCAAAAGAGTCACAATTTACCTGAATTGTCCCTATATATTATTAATAATAAATAAATAACAAAAATCAATGATAAATGCATGAATAACCTGGCCCCTCCGCCTTGACTATCGCCTCAGGTGAGATGCAGACTCCTCGGTCGTAGACGGGCAGCTCCTCGCAGGCCAGACTCTCCGGCCACGTATGATTGTACTTCTTCATGACCGGCTCGCAGCCGCACTTGGCCCGCTCGCACACGGACTTGCAGGGCTTGATGGGGTCGTGCTGGAAGTCGATGGTGCATATGGGCGCGTACATGGCGCACAGGAAGAACAGCAGGTCCGGGCTGCACTGGGTGCCCAGCAGCCCCTCGAACTGCTCGATGGCGAGCACGGCATTGGCCTGCGTGCTGTGATGGAGGTGGTTGGGCATCTTGGTCATGTTCCACGGCATGGACCTGCACATGGGGATGCGGATAGGCTCGCAGGACGCGGCCGCGGTGCCTCGGGGGATCTCCAGGAGACAGGCGATGGCCAGGACGCAGATGAACATCTCGTAGGAAAACATATTATTGGTGATCAAAACACAATTGAGAGATGAAGCTATTTATAATTCACCAAGGGCATGCGGAGATCTTCTGGAGAGCTGGAGACTCTTGCGCGTAAAATCTCCCCAAAACAAAGTTCCTCAAACTAACTTCAGCATACTGAAGTATTGCACCAGATACGCAGAGAACAAAAGCTCTTTTTTTTTTTTTAATTCTCGCTGAAATGGGGGGGGAAAAAAAAGAATGGCTCTTTTTTTTTTTTTAATTCTCGCTGAAATGGTGGTGGAAAAAAAAGAATGTCTCTCCTGGAAATGCTCGTCGGGTTCCTCACTTCAGGAGCGTGCTGGTGAACTGATCTCTCCTCCAGCTCCTGCTGACAGAAAGCGACTGGAAGCAGCTGGAGGAGGAGGAATAAGAGGAGGTGGGCTGGGGACATAAAGCAGCCCACCTCCTCCTCCATCACTTCAGTCTCCTGTTGCGCCCTCAAACACAAGACTGTTTACTTACTGCTGCCGTAAAAGACTTCAAGACAAAAGCGCTGTTTGAATAAGTAAAATAGTACATAGAGTTGTGGACATAAGGTGGTGTTAATTTAAAGGCAGACCTATAATCAACATCGGTCTGTGTTGATAAGAACACTACAATAAGGTTAAAAAATGAGAAAGGAGAAGGGTCACACTTTACATGTTCTTGAAGTGAATTTACAAAAGTAATTAACTGCATTATATTTGGAGCTGATATTTTAGCAAATTATATAGGCTAAGCCATAATGCTTAACTTAAAACATGGAGAATACTATACTATACTATAAAATAGCATCTACATGAAAAATATTAAGAGACCAATTTTCATTAAAATGTTATACAACTCTTTAATCGTGAAATCAAACTTGCTAACAGTATAGCCTAAGGCTAATTTTGTGTCTTTAGCATAGCGTTTATTTATTTACGAGTAAAATAAGATTTACGGTTAACATTCATTCCAGGTTTTACAACATAATGCACAGTCATACCTCAAACATGATTTCTGAAAAAAATGCTAGTCGCGATTACTAAACAAAGACTACAACTACCATAAGAATGTCAGGTTATGTTCTTGACGAATCAGACATCGGTTTGTAGTTTTTATGTAGAAAATTGTTGGCATCTTACATTTAGCGGCATTTGAGGAATGACTATGCAATTTATGTCATACAACAAAATGTGAAAGTCTCAAGAAATGTTAACTACACACCTTAATTTACTCATAAATCGAACAACTGCTAGGCTAAAAACCCATTAGAAATTTCTGAGGGAACTCGTGAGTCAAGTGCTAATTCTCTTCTGGGGTTTAGGACCATAAACAGCTCTATTAAGCAAATTCATGAAGTGATATCCTTCCACCAGAGGATATAATCACTGAAATAATGCCGCAATGTGCCACAAAATATCAATATGCCGTGAGAGCCAGAGATATGAATCTAGAACAGCTATGTAGCAAATCGTTTGCATGGGCTCAATTATGCAGTTACACCTGGAGAAATGTGTTTTTGTTGCAGCAGCAACATAAAAATTAGGCTTTAACTATATACCTAAAATGGTCAGGTGCAACTTAAATGTGAAGCTAAAAACAGAGTGCACACAAAAGGTAAAAACAAGTCCATAGAAGTAAATCTAGTCTTTTAAAAACATCTGCACAGTGTGCCCTTTGGCTCAGTTCATGTGAGAAGATTTAGATGGGCAGCCTCCGATCAAAGAAGTTCAGCAATGTTCCTGTCAGCTTGGACTAAAAACAGAATAATAAAAATGCTGTGTATAGATACCATTTTCGTTATATTCCCACATAATACAGTATCAAAATCACACATGCAACCTGTTACAGGGTTCCCACACGTCTTGATAAATGAATTTTCCACGAAGTTGGAAGTTGACTGAATTATTAAAATGAATCGACTCACAAAGGCAATTTACTGTTATTTCCAGATTTTTCATGACTATCAGAACTACTTTGCATCACTAAACAGCATTAAAGTGGACCAGTCAAACTGCATTTGACCTGATGTTTATTCATGTTATGGAAGATACATTGTCATTTCCAAAAAAATCCAAACATATAAAACCAGTTAAGGGAGAGGAGGGGGAAAACAACTGATAAACATTCAATAAATATGTAAGAATGTTTATTGTAGCTCACAGACAGGTACAATGGAGTGTCAATGCCACAAGGCATTACGAAATTTAGTTAAAAAATTATACTATGCTTTGTACAAACAACACTAGGTTGCTTTTATAACATGTAGTTATGCACAATTCTGCCGTTTCAATCCAAATGAGATGCTGTTATATCCATTAATTTGGCAAGTATGTCAAAGGAACACAAAGTGTAATGAAAATAAATGCAAATTCACAGGGAGGGAGAGAGAAAAAAAAAGCACGCAGTAACCCACACAGATTAGATCTAGAACAACATCAAAAAAAGAATCACTGTTTCATAGAGGCATCTGTTATCGTAACAAGCATTTAGCATGATGTAGAGTTTTTAATAATTCACACCCTTGCCCTCCCCCCCCCGTCCCAACACACACAATTAACTATTTAATGTGTTTGTATCCACGTTTAACCATTGCAAATTAGAACACAAACCAAAAAAAATGGTCAAAATGATACTTAGTGTCACTAGTCCCCTGGGATCAAACTCGATTATTGTAAGTGGTCAATAAACAAATCATTTTTTCCCCTTTATTCAGTGTCATAAAAGTTTTGATCCCATTAAAAGTCTTGAACTGGTAAGACTATAACATTGGAGAATCCTACAGAGGAATATGGAGCGAGGGCTGAAGTATCCGCCCCTCGAGTGCTCTACGCACGGGAACTCTTACGCGGAAGAAGACACAGACTGCTTGTACACGGCGTGGTAGGCGTTCCGGAGCAGGACATACGGGAAGCAGGATTCCAAGAGGTCCATGGTGAGGAATGGTGATTCTTGAACGATCTAGACAAAAACAATCACATTCAGAATCAGAACAGATGTCAGGGTGATGGGATTGGGAAGTTCGTGGGCTCATTCTGATAAAAAACCCCTTCTCGCTTTCCATGACGCTCTAATTCAACGCATCCTGCAGATTGCGCTTCAAAGAGTGAAAAATCCCAGGGACAAATCCCCCGCAAGCCTTACAGATCAAAAGAGCTGCGTGACTCAAACACAAACAACAGAAAACAGTCCTTTGCACATTTCCAAGTCATCACATGGTTATGGACTAAAACAAAAAAAAAAAGATGGAAATATGGAGAAATAGTGTGCACCAAAGCAGTTGGTTTGGTTCTTTTAAGTATTTTGCCCATTCATTTTCTCCATAGGGAGTTCAAAACATTCTTCAATTCTAAGCATTGAACAAACCATTCCACTCTGAGAACAATTACTTTATTACTGCAATAAAGTTTATGAAAAAAAGACAGACAATTCTAATTAATATTGTTTATGGGGAAATGAACTATTTACACCATAATGCATTGTGAAGTTATGACAAAACTACTGACTTTAGACCTTGCTAAATAATTTAACTTTACTGCAAAACATTATATATTATAGTTTAGGATCAGTAAGATTTTTAGTGTTTTAAAAGAAATTTAAAGAAAAAAAAATGTAATTTTGTGAAATATTATTGTATTTAAAATTACATTTCTCTATTTTAATATATTTCAAAATATAATTTATTCCTGTGATGTAAAGCTGAATTTTCAGCAGCATTACTCCAGTCTTCAGTGTCACATGATCCTTCAGAAATCCTTCTAATAAGCTGATTTATAAACAATTTTGGAAACAGTTATGCTGCTTAATATTTTTTGGGACCTGTGATACTTTTTTCAGGATTCTTTGATAAATAAAAAGTTAAAAAGAACAGTGTTTATTCAAAATAGAAATTTTGTGTTACAATATACACTACTATTCATAGGTTTGAGGTCAGTAAATTTTTTTTTTTTGTGTTTTTTTTTAACTTTTTATTCATCAAAGAATTAAAGAAAAAATTATCACAGGTTCCAAAAAATGTTACGCAGCACAAAAGTTTCAACACTGATAACAAATCAGAATATTAGAATGATTTCTGAAGGATCACGTGACACTAAAAAAATGTAGTAATGGCTGGTGAAAATTCAGCACTGTGTCACGGAAATAAATTATATTTTAAAGTATATTAAAATAGGACACCAATATGAGAAATTGCAATAATATTTCACAATATTACAGTTTTTTTCTGCATTTTTGATCAAATAAATATAGCCTTGATGAGCATAAGAGATTCTTTGATGAAATAAAGTTAAAAACAGCATTTATTTAAAATGGAAACCTTTTTCCCCACAAATATGTCATTTCACCATGTATGGGAAACAGACGTAATCAACATAATTTCTTCAGACCTAACTATCATTTCTTAATTACATCAATTCTCTTTAAGAGACTTTGTGACACTGTGATTTCCAATTTTCTTTAAAAAAAATAAAATAAAAAAGGTTTAAACTGCCAATAATTTTTTTTTGAAAATTTGAAACCACAGTTACTTTCACAAAAGTATATACAGTATATCATATATAATTAAAAACCTCATAACATACAAGTATGTCTTGAATAATTAATACATTATCATTAAAAACAGATATGTCTACAGAGCAGTGTTAATTTCGTTGACGAATAATTTTCGGCATTTTTTTCACTGACGACAACGAGGCCATAACGAACTAAAATTATTTTTGAATGACAAAAACTATGACGAAAATTTATTGACATTTTCGTCAACGAATAAAAACGAGACGAAAATGTTAGGGAGGGACGATTTGGGAAGAGATTCATTCAATTTCTATTTCATTAAAAAGAAGACCATGTTCTTGTTCTTTATGAGAAGTGGTTTTATTAATTTTAACATAAAGGCATGTTGTGTGTCACCGCATTAAATCGGTGTCTATCATGATAAAACCTTAATATCAAACCAATATAATGAGTTGAATTGCTTAATAAACGCATTACACTGTAACAAAACCCATTAGATTTTAGCCGACTAAATTTACTGTAGATTTAGTCGACTAAAATCTTATGATATTTAGTCGACTAAAACTAGACTAAAACTAAAAACAATTCAGGTGACTAAAATATGACTAAAACTAAATGGCATTTTAGTCAAAAGACTATGACTAAAACTAAATCAAAATTTGCTGTCAAAATTAACACTGCTACAGAGAATATGATTGCACACCATTATGAAATGCTCTGTCTTGTCTTGTAACAGAGGTGTGGATTCACTCACCATGTCCAGGAGCAGGTAAACAGACTCCCTGTTCCGTGTAGTGCTTTTATCCGTCTCCTGTCCAATCTTCAGCAGGCTGGAGGAGGCGAGCTGTGGGAGAGAATTACAGAGTTTTATTAAGCTGCAAAGTCCCAGAGAGAGAGTTGCATAAATGGAGTGTTTATTGTTGACATGTTAACGTAAATCGCATGTTGTGTAGTAAAAGTATTGGAAACGAAAACGCTTTAAGCCAGAGTTTAGAACAATTACAGCTAATACTGTTACTTACGGCGAGGAACTCTTTGAGGCGATCCTCTATGCTGCCCTTGTGGATAGTGAACAGAGCAGCGGCAATCTGGTTTATCGCTTTAGCCAGACAGTGAATGTTGTTGCAGTGACCTTAAAAGATTTATAGAGTTAACACACACATGATAAATGCCGCGCACATTAAAACGCGTCGTTCCAGCGGACTGCAGTTCAAACAGCACAGATGTAATCTGATTTCATTCGCAGCGGTTCAGCGCGAGTCTGAAATGTAAAAATTGGTACCTTCTATTGCGGGACTGTACTGTGACATCACGTTGCTGGCCAGGGTCGGCATGGAAACGGCCACGAAGACCATCAACAGGCAGGCGATCTTGTACTCCTCCTCCGGGCTAATATTTTCTGTTACAAACAGGGAATTGAGTTCATGAATTTTCCTTTAGGTAACTCCGAGAAATACTGATGTGCTGCCATTGTGAGATGGCAGGGAAATTGCAGCCGATTGCATTTCTCTCTCTGGACAGTGTCCGAAAATCTGCGCAAAGAGCCAAGAAAAACGGCACTAATGTCCAAAAATTAACTCTTATTTATGTTATTAGCGCAACAGCATTTGGGAGTGATTCAATTAAGTCTAGTTTGAGTTGACTCGCTATTTAGATTTTGGATTTAACCATCAGGGGAATAGAACAAAAACATCGGTGCTGGCCAAGAGGCCCTGGAGGGTCTGGGCTGCCCTGAGAAAATGAAAGCTGTTCACCGGACAGCTTTGCTCAATTCTGGAGAACTGCTGTGTGGAATGAGGTACGTTTAAGTGCACAAGGCTCTTCTCAGGAAGCTGATTCCTCGAATGGGCTCTAATGCCTGATGAGGGTTTGATCAGCAACTCTGGACAAATGCATCTCAAAACAGCTATGTGTGAGAGAAGCTACTTTGAAACTAGCTTCACAAACTACAAAGATGCACATCATTGGTTACAAAAAGTTTACAAAATGTTAAGACTAGTGCAATTATACATAAGCTACCATTTACTATTTTTTTGGGTCGGAAGTTTTTGAAACGAAATACTTCAAAATATATTTTATACTCTGATGTTCTTTGATAGTACAAATAGTACAGTACAAATAGTGTGAAATATTACTGCGATTTTAAAAAGTGGTGTTGCTCAATTTTCAGCAAGTTGAAAATATTTGCCTAATTTTTGTGGAAATTTTCAGGATTCTTTGATGAGTAGAACGTTCAAAATAGCATTTATTTGAAATATAAATCTATTTATAACATTATAAAGGTTATTATTGTGGAGCAATTTAATGCATCCTTGCTGAAAAAAGTATTAATTTCTTTCTTTCTTTCAAAATAAAAAAGCTGACTCCACACATTTGAACAGTAATGTAAAAGAATACATTTTTAACATTAAGTTTAAAAAAAGAACAATAGTTAATGTATTAAGAACAGAACCCCATAATTTGTGAATTACATAAACAACAACATTTATATAATAAAGTATAATATTAAAAATATTGTGATAAACAGCAGCATTTAACTGAATATTTCAATTAAACAATTATGTAAAATGCCTTGCATAGACTTAGTGAATCTTATTTTGAACCAGTTAACTGAAACAACCTGTCCAAATGAACTAATTCATTAAAATGAAGTCTGTTTGATTATCGCCTAAAGCCTCGTGCACACCAGGACGATTATCGCGTGCGCTTATCGCCAGAGTTTTTCGACGCGTCTGTGTTCATACCCAAGCGATTTTCGCTGGCGATGAGCCGAGTGAACGTGCAAATTCACTCCCTGACATTAGATGGCGCTTAATGAAAAACAGATATACACCGTACACATCAAATCATATTTGATCTGCAATTCCTCTCCATAACAACTCCTTCTTATCGAGATTTTTGTAGTCGCTGTCGCGTTTGTCATAAAGCCCTTTGTGTTCAGACACCAATGAGACCAGCAGCTACATTCATCTTGCCTCGATGCATCTTCTTGGTCTACTTACTTCCTCTTCATGGTTAGGTATCAATGTGTGCTCGGCAAGACCGTTTTGTGCTTGAGCGCCACCAAGTCGTGTTTTACTGTAACTTCAGCAGCTCCAGGCACGTGAACAAAAGCGCCAATCTCATTGGTCCCCTGACATTAGATGGCGCTTAATGAAAAACAGATATACACCGTACATATCAAATCATATTTGATCTGCAATTCCTCTCCATAACAACTCCTCCTTATCGAGATTTTTGTAGTCGCTGTCGCATTTGTCATAAAGCTCTTTGTGTTCAGACACCAATGAGACCAGCAGCTCTACATTCATCTTGCCTCGATGCATCTTCTTCGTCTACTTACTTCCTCTTCGTCGTTAGGTATCAATGTGTGCTCGGCAAGACCGTTTTGAGCTTGAGCGCCACCAAGTCGTGTTTTACCGTAACTTCAGAAGCTCCAGGCACGTGAACAAACGCGCCAATCTCATTGGTCGGACAGTTTTTAACGCGGCGCGTCAAACCAAAAAAAACGAGCCCGAGGCGGTTTTTTAAAAATGACGCTTTTACACCTGGCGTTTTTCGCGTCGGTGTGCACACTCACATTGGCGGCCTTTGTTTAGTCACGAGGCGTTAAACGTCGGCGATGTCCCGGTGTGCACAAGCCTTAAGTTTGCATGTCTGTAAATCTGCATTGTAATATAGTGAAAAAAAAATAATAAATTTTTGCAGCATCTATAAATCATGTAGCATTATTTTGTCACATTACACTGTTAAAAGAAAATAGTAGTTACGGGAAAAGTGATGATGTTTCGAAGACAGTTGAGTACTATCACGCTACAAATATTTTTTAAAAGTGTCATTTTAGATAGCCACTCTTCAACACTGAAAATGACACTCATCAGACAGATCTCCTATGCACAGATATTTTTGTTATTATTTTTAACTCTTGAGATTGTGGTTAAGATAGGCTTGGCCATGTGAGGTTTGAAGCTTTCTTGTGAAATCATTCACCACAGAAATAAGAAGACATGGTAAACTGATACTGTGACCAAAGTGAACATGGGTGTGGATGTAATGTATGCTTCTGAGTGTGTATTATAGTGTGAGGTTACACCGTAATCACAGTGCAAGCGAGCATCCTAACACTGCAGTACTTGACCAGATTAGACCCGATATAAACCATGTGATACCACTTAACATTTCAACACAAACCAAACCTTTTTTACAGCCAGCTAACTTGCATCCAAGGTCTTAATACAGGGATTTCTGGTAAATCATTTGGAATGAAATGGCCTTTAGATTTGTGCACTTTGGAAAAAGAATTCCTGTTCAACTTTTCTTTCAAGTATGTGCACACCGACGTCACACTTTGTTAACTACCTATTTTGTAGCAAATGCTGATGAAAGCTGAATTCCGAAAGTGGACTCTCGGCGTTCTAACAAATCTAGAGCAAAAACACCTGATGCGTATCGGCACATCGGCAAAATCTGCACTTTCTTAAGAGGCCAAAACCAAAGAACTTCCAGTTACGCCGTTTTATTTTCCTCTGACTGGGAAAAAACCGAGCCAGTTTACATTTTGATGCCAAAAAGTTACATCTGGGTTAGAAATGGCCTGATGCGCATTACCATCTCGAATGGTCTGAAATAACCTACCAGACTTCTGGGAAGACAAAGCCACTACCAGAGCAGGGTCGATCTCACAGGGCAGGCCTGCCGCAGAAGACAGCTCGTACACGTTCATGGCGACCTGAGAAAAGGGAGAATTTCAGGTCCAGCGGCCCATCGTTACTGCTGACAGCAAGTCTGAACGTCACCTACCTTCATGTCAGTTTCACGAGGAATGTGGTCTTTGAAGTCTTCCACGGAGCTCACCAGGAAGGGAATGTGGCAGGACAGCACCTGGAGAAAAGGACACATCTGTGATTGGAGCTCATTTGGGCAACGACGTCTTCGAACAAAAGAGTAGTTAACCATTTTTTTTTCTTTTTTGTCATTTACTCAACCTCACTTCATATTCCAGTGCTGTATTATTTTATTTCTTCCTTCAAACACAAAAATCAGAAGAATGTCTGAGATGCTCTTTTCCTTACAATACAATGGGACAGTGATTTACACCAACAAGCTTTGAAAAGCACAAAAAAACCTACATAAATAGAGTCTATATGACTTGTGCGCTACATTCAAAGTCTCATAATGTCATATACATATTTATGAATGTTTGTCAGTAAATTTCAATTATCATTTACTGAGAATCTCTTACTGTAGCTCTCTTTCACACTTACGCATATTCAAACTTGTCATGTGACACGTGACAACCAAACTGAAGCATCTTCAGGTGCCATATTTGAATAAGTTTTATTTTAGCATTATTTATATACTATTATAGTATTTAATAATTTGCATTAGGTTTCATTTTTATTTAAATTTTAGTTTTAATAAATGTATGTACTTTAGTCATTTTTATTAGGGTTTTATATATATATATCTTTCTTTCTATATTTCTAACTTAAATGTTTCAGTTAGTCGCCAAGGCAACAAGTTTTTCATCTAATATTTTTCTAATATTACAATATTTTACTTACATTCAACAAAAAAAGATTTTTAAAATGGTTAGTTTTAGTTAATGACAACACTGATTTAAATATATGAGAATGCAAATGAATGCAAATTTCATTACACAAAGACATTGCATGACTTCAGAATTTAGTGCATAAGTCATATGGACAACTTATTTTTTTGCTTTTTCTTCTTTTTGGAGCTTGGCAGTACAAATCATCATCCATGTGTACCGTATGAAAAAAAGCTTGGACATTTTACTTAACACCTTGTGCATTTCATGGAAACAATATTAAGCTAATTTAGGATTGGAATGAGCAAAATCTCAGATACGAGATGTACAGCATCCTTATGTTAAGCTGAAACGATGTCCATGTGAGTGTGGAGCGAGTCATGAAAGAAACCAGACGTCTGGATAACAACTCACATCTCTGAGAGCTTCCTGAGCCAGAGAACGGAACGACAAAATCACGCCGATGATGGTCATCCGTTTCAGCACGCTGTCAACCGCTACAGAAATAGAAGACAAGTCATATTAATAACATGCAAAAATAGGCAATTTTCTTCCTTTAGAACCACTAAAAATAGGTCTGCAGGTGGAGTGTATATGGGCCACATTCCTCAGACGGGATTTTTATTTTAATTCCTGCTCACATTTGAGCTCAGTAATCTGACTGTATGAGTACAAGCCATAACAAACAGCTCAAATAGCTCTGTGTAGAGGACCTGTCTGCAGTGAGGGGTGCCGGTGGGTGTTATTACAGCTCATACCATGACATTCCAAACAGCTACTGTCTAATACAGGGCTTCTCCACCTGCGGTGCATGGACATGACTGGAAACTTGGACATGACTTTCAATATTTACAACATCTAAATTGCCATTTTGATATTTTTGGAGTTTTATTTGTAATTTCTGACCTTGTCTCACAATATTAATATAGCTTTGTGCACGACTCTAAAATTATGTCAATATGTGAGCCACTTTGATAAGACATACAAAGCGAACAAATGCAGTTTGCTTTGTTTTTACATGCTGTTCATGGGCAGATTAATCTGAACTAGATCAGAGACCAGCAGAGAGAAAAAAACATGGAATGTATTTGATATACTACTACATTTAATATTATATTTATTCAATATCAGAAGAATTCAGAAGTTTATAAAGCATATAAGCAGAATAATATAATAATCATATGCAAATATACACTACCGTTTTTGAAAGAAGTCTCTCATGCTCACCCATGCCACATTTATTTGTTAAAAAATACAGTAATATTGTTAATTTTTAAAAAATAACCATTTCTATTTTAATATATTTTAAAATGTAATTTATTTCTGTGTTGGCAAAGCTGAATTTTCTGCATCATTACTCCAGTCTTCAAATCATTCTAATATGCTGATTTGCTGCTAAAAAAAAAACATTGCTTATTATCATTAATATTACAACAGTTATGCTGCTTAATATTTTTATGGAAACGGATACATTTTGTCCAGGATGCATTTGTTTTGTAATATAATAAATGTATTTTACTGTCAATTTATTGTATTTTGATCAATTTATTGTGTCCTTGTTGAATAAAAGTTTTTTTTTTTGGTATTATATATATAATTAAAAGTCCCACAACTGATACGCACATGTGAGCCGCTTAAAGAGTGCTGCCATATGGTCCGGCTTGTCGAAGCTGGTCCTCATCTGGGTCAGAACCTCCACATTGTCCACCACAAGTTTCTGTAAGGGCGATAAAAGACACTATGATGAAAAAGCAGAAAAATGATGCGAATAGATCTGAAGCAGTCTGTCCATCTTTCCAGAGGAGGACATCATAAGCTACCTGCACCTTTTAAGGAATTAAATTCTAATAACAGCATTTATGACAACTTTGATTACCAGAAAATCATTTTCATTTGAAAATCGAAACAAATGCTGTCGATTTAACTTAATTTTGAACCCAGAAAATTACTTTTAACGCCTAAACAGAACAATCTCGAACAGTAGCCGATTAAAGGCATGAAATCGCCTGAGACGGGAACTGCGAAAAAACGCAAGAGAACGAGTTTGCATGTCAACAAACGATTTGCGTAATTTGAGCTCTAAGAGAAAACATGTTCCGCGTTAAAGTCCTTTGGTGAACATGGTGCAGAATAGAAATGCAGAATAAACCATTTCACTCCACAGCTGATTGTGGGTCAGATAGGAAACTTGGTTCTTTTTCCCCCAAATTACTTTCAGCTGAAGGAGAGAGGTTTGCATGTTAGAACATCACTGACATGTGCCAAGCCTGTGTTCACACACTTGGTGGTGGTTGTTGCTCAAGAAACTTTTATAATACAGAGGGCTGTTTCAATTACATATATCACGCATTTGCAAACCTGCTGCCATTAATGAATGAAATGAAAGAAAAAAAAAAACAATATACAGATGAACTGCACAAGAAAAAGAAAAAAACAGTCCATTCCTTAATCATTGTGTCAGGGAGTGCAAACAATACACCATTCATACCTCATGAGGAAGGCTTTACCTTCAATGTAATCAAACTAGCATTTGGTTCAGGTTTGATCACAGTTCCCGTTAATTCATCATTGCTGACAGCAACTCAGAGTGAGGGGAAGTGCCACCTAAACTCTGTTCCCGGAAAACAGGCCCACGTGGAATCTGTGGCTGCAGTAATCCACAGAAAGCTCTTCATATGTCCACAAAATTGGAACATCCAATCATTCAAAAAGTTTTACACAACCTCTTGTGTTTTGGTTTTACATATTTGGATAATGTAATCATGTTTTACAAACATACTATATTGTCAGCCACGTTTCAAGGTCATGAGCTTCAACACATTATACCATGAAAAAAAAAAAAAAGACAGAATTTCATAGTTTTTCCTTAAATTCTAAAAAAAAAAAAAAAAAAAAAGAAAAAAAAAGGCCACAGATTCAGACAAGACCTCCCAGTAAGTCAAAGTGACTTTTTCCTAAAGAAAAAATAAAAAAATAATAATAATGAAATACATAAGCAAGCAAGTTATTAAAAAAGCCAAACTGATTAGGGTTGTGAACCTACACTGGTCTCACGTTTCGGTTCGGTTACGATTATCATGTCATCGATTCGGTTCAATTCGATATCACGATGCATCACAATGCATTGACAATGCACTGCATGCCTCAATTTTCAATTTTACTTCACATTTATACAATTTTGTCAATAAATACAAGCAGTCAGATATATGAACTGTACCTGACCTGGTTTCTTAAGTTAGTGGTATTACCCACTGCTAGGGATGTGACATTTGAACCGAGGCATCGGAGCTTGTGTCGAGAATAAATGGGTGTGCTAGATGAAGCCTCGATTCGAAGCTTGTGTTGTGTTGTTAATTGTCATAGAAATCACGTGACCAATGACAAATGAAGCTTCACTTTCTGTCCAGTCACGTGCGCGATTCACTTTGCGTGTCGAAATGTTCGATCCCCCAGATCTTACTTTATGAATAAGTTTTAATAAAGACTTATTCAGTTACATTTTAGATACCCAGTCAAATAAGTAATAAGAATACAAATTGTTTAAGGAAAATTCCATATTTTCACGTATGCGACAAATGACGTCAGAAAAGCGTCAGTACGTTATAATCGGTTATGGTCTATTACTGAACCGATACCGAATCGTCCTCGTCTGCATCGCGATGCATCGAAGAAACGATTAATTTTGACAGCCCTAAAACTGATGTTATCAAATAAATAAATAAATAAAAACATACTAACTACCTAAATAAATAAAGTTAATAAATAAATAAAACGAAAAAACAAAACAAAAAACTGATTGAGTCTGGGCCTGCCAGTGAGTCTAAGGGCGCTTTCACACTAGCACTTTTAGGTTCGATTGACGTCAGAGTTCGGTTCGTTTGGATGATGTGAACACTGTCTTCCGAGCTTGGGTGCATATCCCGCGAAACGTACCCGAGTCCACTTAAAAATTGTGGTCTGGGGAACGGTTCATGTGAACTCCAGTACGTTTCACTGCTGATGTGAATGCAATCGTACCAAATCGCGGAAGTGAACCACTATTAATGACATGTTATTTGATCAAAATGTGTGTTTCACTCACTTTCCTGACGAGCGTGACTGACGTGCTGCGAGCAGAAAGCTGTATGTCTCATTTCTGTTCGCCTTTTTGAGTTCTTTAGAGCATTTGCAGTACATTCGTAAGACGTAAGTGCCATTATGTACTGAAGATTTGGAAACATAACCAATGGTTCAAAAACATAAATATATAAAAATGAATAGAGCAACTATGCATTTTGCCGCCTTCTCTTGCGTCGTCGTTAATAAGCAACGGCGCAAGGCTGTCTCCAACAGAGAACTGTGCTTCAGAAACTCTCTCAGAGGAAGGCAAAGAAGTCAGAACTGTGACAAGCCTAATGATGTGACCTTTCACCTCAGAGACCTTTATCGCTCACCTTGAGTTCAGCCACCTGGGAGGAGATGTGCCACATGAGGCTCTCGCTGAGGAACTTCATCCCGTACGGACCCAGCAGCTCAGACAGGGAACGCATTTCTGAGAGAAAAAGACAAGAGCTTTCAGACGTGCTATGACAGTTTGAGTGTGGATATAATCACGTCCAGCTGAGGATTGTGTAATGTTTCTAAACAAGGAAACCCTTTATTCAAAGTGTCTTTGTGGAGTGCTTTTTCTCCTCACCAGATATGTCAGAATACTCCTCTGCATTAAAGGTGAGCTCATTCTCTGTGGGCAAGTTGACGAAGGCCTTCATGGCAGGAAAGTAAGCGATATGACCGTTGCTAACCTGCCGCAGTAGAGTCTCCAGATACCTGCACACAGATTAACACCAAACCAAATTTCATTATAAGACATCATAGGAACCTCTTTATTTAGCTATTATTTTTAAAGACTATTACAAAATATCACACAATTTTTCATCCATGTTTTAATTTAACTTGTTTGAACCTGTTATGAAGCCATTTGTTTGCCAAAAACATGAAATTAATTTTTTTAATATCAAATTGTTTGTTTTATAGACTAATTAAATTGCTAAAGTTTTACGCATCCATTTAATTTCCACCATTTCTGCTGGTGTAAATTGTATTAAATCGTAAAATACAGAAATCAGAAAAATTAAAACAGACGACACAATTTCTGAAAAAATAAAATGCAATTCATAGGGCCCTATTATTTTTAAAGAGTTACAATTTTATGAATTATTGTTAAATTGTTATGAACTTTTGAATTTTTTAATTATTAAAATGTAAATTAAACGATTAAAAAAGGAACCCACAAAAATTAAAAATAAGATTTCATACTGCCCTTGTTAATATACTTCAAAAGCATTAAATACTTTATTAAATAAGTTATTTACTGTTCAAGTTATAATTATATAACGGTTCAAGTTTAGTCAAGGCTTTGCATTAGGAGTGCTTGTTGTTGCTTCCTATGTAGAGTGCTCTAAATCGGTCACTTAAGAGGTTCTACTTCCGTTAGAATGTCTTAAGACCCCGATATACTTCAAACGAAATCGAAGAACGAACTGATATGATGTAATTTCGAACAAAATTCATCAGGCTGAAACAAAGTTTGTTTTGAGTTAGTTTCGGCAGTTCGAAACAGCTCACCAAAGCGAACTTTCTGGGGGAGTTCGTTTTGGCTCCTAAACACCTTTGAGCTACCACTGGTCCGTGGCGATTACGCAATTGGTGGGTGTATTCTTGAACTCCACCTTCTTTGACGTGCAATTTTTTTTTTCCCGGATCGTTTCTCATTCAACGGAGGTCAGGCAGGAGAACAACATCTTCATGTCACTGGCAACATAAATACACTGTGTCGAATACAATCGAATACGATCGCTCGCGGAGAGACTTTAAAGATTCAGAGAAAGCATTTAATTCCTAGAAAGAAATTGCAACGAAGCTTGGTGTCGACGACCCGGAGTTATGCAAAAAGCAACGTAGAGAAACATTAGATGCAGGTTTTCAAAAGCCATGAAAAGAATGAAAGGAAGGAGTAAAGATATAAGGTAGCAAGTACCAAATACATGTGTTTCAAATAAATGCGTCGCGACACATGTTTACATTAATCTACACCCCGCCTCCAGCAGCGCGGGGGAGTTGGAATGTTCAAAAACGGTATACCGTCGCTCAGCCTTTTCGAACTTCTTTTTGCCCGTAAACGAATAACGAAAACGAACTTGGTTTAAGTATATCGGGGCCTTTAGAAGGCAGCAGCCTATGCAGGGAGTATACTTGGTTTTGGAACAGAGCCATTCATCCTCACTCTGTGGCTATTCTGGAATGGGTATGTAGAGTCTCACCAGTTGGTGTAGAGGCTGGTGATGGTTGGTTCTCCGTGGCTGTCGAGGTGTTGGGTCTGCTGCAGCAGCACGTTGTTGAACACTCTAGTGATGTCAATCTGCACGTAATTCTCGATGGACTGCAGCACTGTCATGTAGGCCCGCACGCTGGTGAGCAGCTCTGATGGTTTGGCAATCTCCTGCGTGGCCTGGTTGTACATGGTCATCCCGACTATGGACCTAAAAGACAGTTACAGAAATGGTCAACAAGAATGAGTAACAAAAATGAACTGCCCCTACTTACTGAACAAACTGGTTAATATTTTATCAAAATGTATCCTTCTACACCTCAGCAAAAACATTTCGGCTGAAGTAATCAAGACCAAGCAGCAAGAAAAAAAAAAACATATAAAAATATAAATCAATCTAACTGAATAAACAATCCAATAAAAAATCCCAATGGATAAAATCCACTTCCTATCTTACATAATTTCCTACTAAATGTTCAGTTTCACTCAGAAATAGTTCCCATTAAAAGTCATTAAACCCAACATGAAATACTGCTTGCATCCCATTAAGTAATAAAGCTAAATTATATAAATGATAAACAATCAGTGCTATTTTAGCATCACAGAGATACTATTATAATTTTCAATTTATATTTTGAATTAGTTTATATTTTCGGTTTCATTTTAATTTTAGTTGATTCTGTTGTGCGTTTTTGGAATTTTCTAGTATATATATATTAGGGGTGGAACGGTTCAACTTACTCACGGTTCGGTTTGTATCACGGTTTTAGAGTCACGGTTTCGGTATGTGCTATATTTAGGGAAAAACTATACTGTCAAATAAAAATAATAAATCTAACTACAAGCAACAGCACAAATAAATACAAGAGTAAAGATACAAATAAAATAAACAGTGATTTTCTGTTTTTATTTTTTAGGTAGGTCTAACATTAGTTTTTAGGTACAGAAATTGAATAAAGTAATGAAATGTAAAACAGCATTGCATATTTCACTGTATAAATTAAAGATGAATCTTTATTAAAGTTACAAAAGCTATTCAATCAAGAGCAGTGAGTGATTTCTTTGTTGTTGCTGTTTGATTAATATTAAGAAAGTGCTGAAACTTTAAGAGAACGCACTGATCCAGTACGTTCAGCCGGCTATGTCTGCTATAGGATACTTACCAAGACGGGCATTTTGACATAATTTTTGTGTGAATTTGTCCATTTAAACACAATACTTCAGAGAGAGCTTAATATTTGCGCGTGTTCTGAGGCGCGGGTTTGTGTGCTTCGGATGAGCGCACGCAATCTTCTCACTGCACGCGCGAGCTCGTGTCCTCTGGCTCTTAAATGTTTAAACTGGCAAAGCGTAAATGAGTTTAGTTTAAAAACGATATCAACGTGTGCTGTTCAGGTCTCACCTGTGCCGAGCGCTATCAGCACCCGGGTGATGACGGAATAAATGACTGCTCTATACTGATATTCTAGCATACAGCATTCGCATTGAACAAGAGTAAATGGTTGAATTGAAGTTATCAAACACTAAATTCTAAATTAAATATAGATGAATCCATAAAGCTATGAGCGTGTGCCGGCGCCTTTGTGTGTGCAATTGAAGAGCACACGCAGCAAGCACAGTACCGTTTCCGTGCTCGTTTTGACTCGCGCCTGGCGCTGAAGCGGAACACGCGTCTGAAACATCTCGTTCTGCGACTGAATAAATGCACTTCTTGTCAAGAGAAAAAGTGACAGAAGCAGCAGTTGTGAGTGGGGTGGTCAACCCTAGCCCCGCCCCTGCATTAATTGCATTAAATATTTTTAACGCGTTAAACTGAAAAAAATAATCGCCCGAGTTAACGTGCTAACTTTGACACCACTAATATATATACATATATATATATATACATATATATATATATATACAGTGCCGTGAAAAGGTTTCTGCCCCCTTCCTGTTTTTTATTTTTTTTGTTTACATTTTTTTCATATTTGTCACACTAATAAGATTCAGATCATCAAACTAATTTTTATATTACACAAAGATAATGCAAGTAAATACAAAATGCAGTTTTTAAATGATGA
Source organism: Sinocyclocheilus rhinocerous (assembly GCF_001515625.1). Taxonomy (NCBI): domain Eukaryota; kingdom Metazoa; phylum Chordata; class Actinopteri; order Cypriniformes; family Cyprinidae; genus Sinocyclocheilus; species Sinocyclocheilus rhinocerous. The sequence goes on from NW_015629988.1 coordinate 220,428, forward strand.
TTTCATTTATTAAGGGAAAAAAAGCTGTCCAAACCTACCTGGCCCTACGTGAAAAATTAATTGCCCCCTTCTGTTAAATCATGAACTGTGATTAACAACATTATTTCAGAAAGCCGAGTTAAATTTCACTAGCCACACCCAGGCCTGATTACTTCCAGACCTGTTGAATCAAGAAATCACTTAACTTGTCTGACAAAGTGAAGCATGCTTAAAGAGCAACACATCATGGCGCGATCTAAAGAAATTCAAGAACAGATGAGAAACAAAATAGTTGACATGTATCAGTCTGGAAAGGGTTATAAAGCCATTTCTAAGGCTTTGGGACTCCAGCGAACCACGGTCAGAGCCATTATTCACAAATGGAGAAAGCTTGGAACAGTGGTGAACCTTCCCAGGAGTGGCCGGCCTACCAAAATTACTCCAAGAGCGCCACGACGACTCATCCAGGAGGTCATAAAAGAACCCAGAACAGCATCTAAAGAACTGCAGGTCTCACTTGCCTCAATTAAGGTCAGTGTTCATGATTCAACAATAAGAAAGAGACTGGGCAAAAATGGCATCCATGGGAGAGTTCCAAGGAAAAAGCCACTGCTGACCAAAAAGAACACTCACATCGTCTCACATTTGCCAAAAAATATCTTGATTATCCCCAAGACTTTTGGGCAAATATTCTGCGGACTGATGAGGCAAAAGTTGAACTTTTTGCAAGATGTGTGTCCCGTTACATGTGGCGTAAAACCAACACAGCATTTCATAAAAAGAACATCATACCAACAGTCAAACATGGTGGTGGTAGTGTGATGGTCTGGGGCTGCTTTGCAGCTTCAGGACCTGGATGACTTGCCATAATTGATGGAACCATGAATTCTGCTCTCTATCAGAAAATCCTGAAGGAGAATGTCCAAGTCCGATTGAGATGCTGTGGCATAGCATTTTGTATTTATCTTTGGGTAATAGTAAAATTTGTTTGATGATCTGAATCTTTTAAATGTGACAAATATGCAAAGCACCAAGTCAAACTAGATTAAACTGAGAAATGTGACAGCGAGCCCCCATTTAAAATTTGGAGCACATTTTGACATTTTGATAAAGGCTTATGAAGACAAACAATTTTTTTCTTTGGAATAAAATGCCTCAATGAATCATTCACAGTAAGACCTGGACTATATGTTAAGAAAGTAAACATGGTCAATTTGGGCTTATGTGGTGTTGTTCGGAGAGCAATGGTGGCCACTATAAACAGATCCATAACCACAATGACCTGAATCAAGGCCTCTCACGGCTGAGAAGCATGGCCACATGAGGGGTTCACAGCCCAGGAGAGAGGGGCCAGCCAATGCATCCGCGTCAGAGTTTTGAATCCAACAGTGGAAAATACCTGTTATTCCTCGGCCTGATGTTTATTTAGTTGGACAAGCGCTATTCTGGAACTGTGTCAAAAATCATGCTAACCCAAACTCTCACCGCTAGTCCAATAAATTACACAAATCGAACAATAAACCCAAGAGGCTCTTTAAGCAGTTGAGTTCTCAGCTTAATTAATAAGGGAGAGCTGGACGACAATTTTCCTTGACATAAAACGCAACAGTAACTCTCCCCTATGAGGCAAATCAATATGATTGATGCTAGTGCGGAACAAGTGTGGATAGACCTCATCAGGAAGGGAGGACTGTGGGTAACGTAATAGATAAAACAAGCAGTGATGCATTTACGCAGGTAGCGGCCAAATTCACTCAGTTCAGGCTATTGGGATGTTTGTACTCACAGGATTCAGGAAAAAGTATCACTACCAACCATTTTTTTGTACATGTATAAAATTTTATGCATACATACACACACACACACATATAATATGATACAACAATACTTTTTAAATTTAATATATAATAAATGTAATATATAATACTATAAAATACTTAAAATACTAATACACACACACACACTTAGACAATCAGTAGAGATAGGAAGCCCCTTTTATTTGTGAACTAATTAATGAACTAGATTATCCAAAAATAGGCATTACCACATGGTTATACAATATATAATACCTTTTTTTTTCATAGAATGTCCAAAAATTCATAATTACCTAATAAAGTTACTTAAACCAAGATATTTTGGTCATTTCACCCAGTCCGGTAGTTTTATCAGGATGGTAGTCTTACTTACTTAGTGAAGCGGATCTCCAGGTGAGAGGTCAGGTACTCGCGTGGGGTGAAGGTGTGCTCCCAGACCATCATGTTGGGGACGTAGTTGATGGAGAAGCAGAGCTCTGACAGAGCAGTGTGCAGTTTGTCCAGACTGTAAAAAACAGACAGCAGCCTTAAAAACAAATTTCCTTCAGATTACACAGTCAATCAGGGAAAGCTTAACCTGCACAATAGCGCTGCTCACTATGGGGCCACACCGCTCCCAAACTGTTACTACTGCTCATGTGTGTCCATGACAGGCTTTAGGATAAATCCATTTTATATTTATAAGGAGGATCTGTTTGAATGTCTGCCGAATGTGAGGATAATACGGGTAAAGGCCTCCAGCAGGGTTTCGTTTAACACAGTGATTCTTTACTGGTAAGATCTAATAGGGTCGCAGACATGCCCTCATTGACGAAAACCATGTTCCATCCTTACTTGGTGACCAGGAGTCTGTTCTTCCTCATGCTCTCAACACCAGGCTTCTCTCTCTCCGGTTCACCCTTCTTCCCCGTCTGCTTTTTCGACTTCTTGTTCACGGCCTGACTGATGGTTTTGGCACAGTGTTTTGGCAGTAACTGTGCAGAAGAGCAACAGGAAAAAGCCCCTTTTTAAAGTCAACATGAAATCAAAATTGACCCTATTTACTCACTGACCTTAAGTTCCTGGTAATATTGTGCACAATTCATCAGTGCATGTTATTTTAAATGTGCGTTTAGAGTTGGGAATAGAAAACTCTTAAATTTTTCTTAAAATACCAGAACTGAATGATTTACATACTAAAATAAAGAACCATGGCAAAAGAAATTGTGAGCTTGATTTGTGAGCCTACAGCCTGAACAAGATGTAATGAAAGATTGGGTGTCGGGAAATAATAAAGCCCATAAATAGCTATATTTCTGTTGCATTATCTGCACGAAAAAACAGAAACATTCAGCATTGCCAGTGTAGTCTGACTCATGAACAAATGACTTTTAAGAGTTGATCCATCCTAATGAATCAATCAAAAAGACTCAACACAGTCTCAAACTCATGAGACTGAATCAGTTTGAATCAATGAATTGGTCACAGTCGCTCTTGAATGACTGAATCACTTGTCTTCAAATTAACAAGTAAATGTGACTTCCACAGTCCAGACAAGAGCAAAGCGGGAAGTGACTTATGAGCTGCTGTCCTGTTTGCTTACAACATGACGATAACACTCACCAGAGCGGAATGAGAGTAAGTTTATTCATTAAAGCTGACCGTATGTCATCGAATCAGTGCTGTCAACTGTGTCCAGGAAATCAATCACGGTTTAATTTCATTGTGATGATCTTATTGCAAGGGAATGGAACATTCCTGGTGAATCTGCAGAACTCTTTGTAAACCCAGTTAAGTTTGTTAAAATCCCAGATATGACATGGAAAATTCCAGAACTCCCAAAAGTCCCTCTGTGTTTTGGCAGCGCTGAAAGCGTGTGTGCGTCACTGACCTGGTCGCTCAGGGTGCACTGCTCTGTGCATATGTCTGTGATGAGGTTGCGGGCTTGCTTGGCCATCTCATCCAGGAACATGTTGCAAAGGGACAAGCTGCGGTCTCCGATGTGGTGCCTCTGCAGGGAGGGACAGATAAAGCGACATTAGTGGAGATTTCCCTCAGTACAACACCAATGTTAAGCTAGACTTTTGATTTACAGTATAAGGTACGATTCAGTATACATTTAGTATGGGCAGTGTGAAGCTGTCAATGAATCAAGTGTCATTTTTGCGCCACAAACAGAATTGCAGTTCTATTTGGTTCTGCTACAGGCACAGAAAATATATCATTTACCTTTAGTATCAGCTGTAAATAACAATACGGCTCAACTGGCCACCTGTTACAACCATCTGTAAACAAGGCCTTAAACTGGCAAACAACCACCCAATTAAACAGGATGGGGTCATCTGATGGATGCATAAACAGATTTTGAGTGGTGTTTAGGGGCAGGTCAATCTGAAATGGCCTTTAACTTCACACACATAGACATACGTAGATATATAGTTTAAAAGTTTCAAGGGTACGATTTTTAGGGTAAGAAATGAATGTTTAGTTCCAGCAAAGACTTCTACACTTTTAGACTTTGTTCTTTTGAACTTTCTATTCAGCTTGGCCAACACAGAAATTGCAAAACAGCTATTTAAAATTGTAATGCTATTTCATTATATTCCTGTTTTACTGTATCAAATCAATGCAGCCTTGCTGTGCATAAGACTTCTTTCAAAAATATTACAAGAAATGACCCCAAACTTCATTCATTTGAATAAATGAAATTACTTGAATTATTTGGACAAGGGTGGAGAAACACCTTATTTGTCAGCATGCCATCTGAAAATGGTCCATGAGTGATCCATGGGCATGCTGTCAAGAGGCTGAAACTACTCCAACATAAGCTGCTCAGGTGAATTTGGCTCACAGTGAGGTGCTGTTTGTGACCCGTCCATGTGTAAGTGAGGCTCTTTGTTATGGCCCAGCTGGTCTCGTCGCCTCAACTCCCTCCCCAGAGCAAACAGTGCAAACTCTCTAAATTACTAATGAAAAACAACCTTTGCCCCTATGTGGAGCCGAAGCCTCCGCTCCTGCACCGTTTTGACGAATCCCAAACATCACGGAGAAGGCCGGTCCTTCTTCACGCCAACCAAAATTGTCATTAAAAGCTTTGGTGGCTCAACTCAGATTTGATGAGTGCTCTCATCATCCGTTCATAAACCCAAATATTCTGCCACACTCTTCGTGGGCATCCGAGGGGAAGAGTCGGAGACGGTGCAGGTTGGAAATAACACATCTATCCGACGTGATGCTGAGGCTAACCTCTGTTGAAGCGCCGTGATCTTTTGTTGTTTCTCTAAACCACTGTAAAAAGTTTTCTGTGCGAGGATGGAAATATTCTTGGAAACTTTTAGTGCTTTTCCAACATAAATAAAGCTTGCAGCTGTCCAAAGCTGTGTGGAGTGGACATAGGAGGAAGACCATTTCAGAGACATGCTGAGAGAGGGAGTTTCATGTTTAAATAAGGGAAACCCAAGCCTTCTATGGCTCAATAAATCTCTTTTATTCCTCTAAGTGCTCTCAGACAGCTCAATGTTCAGGCCCCGCAATGACATGAGAACTCTCATTGTGCTGTTTGTTTTGTCCACCAATTAGTAGAGAAAATGTGGGTTTATTTACCAAATTAAATTGGATATTGGAGGGTACGATGTTTGGCAGGAACAAACACTTGGTGAATGTGCCGGCCGTATACCGGCGGGGGGGAAAACAGGAATCTGTTGTGCTCCTCATGTGTGCGGAGGGGCTTCCATATGCCCCCGGGGAGCCTGGGTAGCTGCACTGGCGTATGGTTCAATTACAGATTTAATAAATCATGCTTTTCAGCATTTGGTTTTCTGTACACATCCCGATACATGGACCACAGCGTTCAATACTGCGTGTTGGGACATTCCAGCTCTAGTAAACACGTGGAGCCTTCCGGATTCACAGTACGACTCCATCCTGAACCCTCGCATGGGTTGCGGCTAAGCCGTGGCGAGAACCGACGGAGAAAAGATCTTTTCCAAACTCCTCTTTTCAAAAGTAACACTGACCATATTCACTAGGGGACATTCACAGACACATAAAACACATTTTTTTCCAAAAACACAGAGTCTGCATAGAAACTAAACCGGAGATTTCAGGACAAGGCAAATAGAATATATAACCTGAACAAATTAAATAAATTAACTGTGAACTGATTTATAATAGACAATTAAAGCAATTACACAAGGCTAAAAATGGACATTTATCTCAGTACAAACTAGGGCTGGATGATAAACTGATTATTCACAAAAAATCTGTGATGAGTATTTCAATTAATTGCAATGATGGAAGTTTAAGATCTTATATACTTAAATATCAAACACATTTAGTCCTTACAAGTTTCATTAATTTCAATCAATCCCTGCAGAACCACATATGACATTTTTCATTTAGGTAAAAATAAATGTATATAAATATTGTTTAATTTTATATTGGTGCCTATAAAAAATTATTATATAGAATAATATATTGTGTTTATTTAGCTAAACATTTTTAGAAAACTTTTATACTGTATTTTACTTGCATTAAAAATTCTGAATCCACAAATGACAGTTTCAGAACCAGTACATTAAATTAGAGACATATATTTAATATATACGCAACATGTGAAAAATGTCATAATATATGATTTTGTACATAGTGAGAATTTTTTTTTTAAAATCAAACAATTTAAATCATCCAACAATTTGATTAAACCAAAGCCTTGTCATCACTGATATCTACAAACAATTTATGAATCACTGTTCTCAGATCAGGTTACTGAAGTGAATCTGACATTTGTACTCCTCTTGGGGCCTTTTGGACTGATTCCAGGTCAGTGTGACTCACCTCTTCAGGGCAGAGCTCATGGGTGCAGCTCATAAAGTGGGTGCAGAGCAGAGGGAAAGAGATGGAGTATCGAGACTGGGACGGCAGTTCGAGACACTGCTGGAACATCTTTTCAAAGGCACGGCTGTAAAAGCTATCAGAGACAGAGAAAGAGAGAGAAAATGGGCTGCCAGTTCACTTCATCGCCTGGTACAGTCATATCTAATCAGTTGAACGAACGCCCCTGTCCGCTTTCCACCCGGCATGAAAGAGAAATATCGAAAAACAAGAGGCACAACAGACAGTTGCTATGGCCTTCTGAGAACAGATATGCCTTCTGCCAATTGTGGAGCTGGTTAGACACTGTTAGACAGTGTTTCCTGCGCCATTGCTGAATCGACAGCGTCACGGCAAAAAGGAATCATATTTTGCCCAAGTTATGAGCTTACAGTCTGAATTAAAACGCAGTTAGTTAAAAAAGTCTGGGTACCGCAAAATAAAACAATTTTGCATCGTCTTTGCAGGCTGCATGCAAAAATAGGCAACTAGCCTAAATGAATAAAAATAACTAAATTGGTCAAAAATTCTAATTTTCAAGTTTTAATTGATATAACACCATTCAATGAACCTGCAGAGCATTTTCTGACTTCTACAGCCACTTTTTGCCTAGTCAGTGTGTACTTTACCACATTAATGTAATATCTTTGAGTTATCTTTTCTCTAACGTTAGGTCATACCAGAACATGGAAAGGTCAGAAGTCTCCACAAGCATCTCCACCAGAGAGTCCACCATCTTGGTGTGGAAGATGATGGTGTTCATCATTTTTCCCAGCTCCCTGTGATCTGCCAGTCCTAGCGAGGCCTTGGACACGCTGGTGTAAGCCTAAACACAAAGAAAGACATCATCGTTAGCATTAATCTTTAAAGTTCATTAATTATTCTGACAACTTTTCGCAATCTGTTCTCAAAGGCTGAGCTTGGTGGGCTTGATTTCCATGAGCAAATCCTCGAGCAAATGAAGAGCATCGAATCAGATTGGAAACTGGACCAGGGCAGAGTCTGAAGAAAAGTGTGGTTTGATGTTTTACCATATCATTAACTTCTGAGAAGGCTTTCTGGGAAATATTTTTGTAAACTTAATACTGTTGAACCAGACAATGTCCAACCAACACAATTTCCTCTCTTGCATTCAAGATCAAATGAAGACAGTATGCAAAACAGATTCTCTTTGGTGTTTAAGTAAAAAAAAAAAATTTTTTTTGCAGCGAAACAGCTGTGCCAGTCAGTGCGTTCAGCCTTTGGACAACTTGAACATAAGAAGTGTGAGAAAACTCAAGCAAAACAAGGACTGCACACGCCCTGCGCTGGCTTTCATCATCCAAAGATCGGCCAATTCAAAGAACGCGGCATGCCAGGATGATGCCACATGACATTCAGCAGGTGCTAAACTCACAAAGCTTGTGGTTATGGAGTCCGGGGAACGACAATAAACATATCGTACAGCACTGAAGTCCACTGTGGAGTAGAAAAAGTATTGAAAAACAGGGCTTATTTTTAGATGTACATTTGCAGACGGCTGCTGGTAGTTTAATCGGCCATAGCGATGAATAGGACCGCACCTTTGGAAACGCAGAGGCCAAATGCAAACGAGCAGACATGAACTGAGTGAACCGTTAGTTGTTATAGACTGGCAAGTGCTATCTCAACAACCGGGCCATTACACAAGAGGAAAGCATGCTAAATTTAAAGTGCCCCTATTATGGGTAATGAAAGGTTCATATTTTGGTATTGGCAGTCCCCAACAACAGGTTGACATGCATGCAAGGTCAAAAAACACTTTCATTGTCTTATAATATGCATTTAATCTTACTTGCTCAACGACTGAACTGTTTCAATGATTCAGAGTCGACTCTTTCTTTTGAGAGACAATAACTTTATACACGGTGAACTTTCAGATTTGAAACTTTGCAGGATGTTTTCATTCACTTGAGCTGTGTTACACACTGCATGAAAGGTAATTTTCAAAAATCCATAATAGGGGCACTTTAAGGAGAGAAGAGGGCATCCCTGCTTAGACAGCAGAGTCATGGCAGCTCTTCAAACTAACTTGCTGCTATCAAACCTGGAGGAGTAGTGACTGATTCTAGACATTTATACATATCCATGGCATTTTATTTAAAGTGAAATTGGTTTCCTTCACTAAAGCAGTCATAAGTCATAAGTTTAAACAACCAGCTACGCTCTATTTGACCCTTTTTCTAACTACTATTTTTACACTACTGTTCAAAAGTTTGGGGTTGGTAAGATTTTTAAAAATGTTTTCAAAGTCTCTTATGTTCTGCAGTTATTTGTTTAAAAATACAGTAAAGACAATAATATAATTGAAATATTATTACATTTGAATTGTTTTCTATTTCCATATACAACAGAATAGAATAGCAATAAATACATAATTTTTTGTAACATTATATACGTCTTTACTGACACTATGGATCAATTTACTTGCTGAGTAAAAGTATTGATTTCTTAAGTATTCATTTGTTTTTTCGAACAATAGAAGACAGATGGAAAATATCATTCTGCAAAAAATTTATTTCAGTAATACGGTTTAAAAAATACTAAATTACAGCAATAAGAATTAAAAAAGAACCACCAATAACAATGGGAATAAAATTTAATTAAATCAAAACAAATAAACAGAAAAATAATAAAAAAAATTAATAAAGTTACAATGATTCATTTCATTTTAAAAATATTATTTGTATAATTTTATTATATATATATTTATTTTAATTTTGGGGAAAATTGAGACTTGGACATGTTTTAGTGTGATTCACCTACATATCTGAACATATATATCCACCCACCCACATCTGTCAACAGCCTCACACACACTCAGTTGCTCTAGAGCTGACTGTTTAAATCCTTGAATTTGTTTTGTTCTGGTAAACTGAGAGCAGTCTGAGTTCAAGGCCTTGCAGTGAATAAACACTGCTGTTATTAGGGCCGATTTGTTTTTGTGGCCATGTGAAAGAGAGGACTCTGGCTGCGAAAAGAGCGAAGGAAAGTGGGAAAGGGCTCAAACACAGAAAACTGTTGTTCAGCTGTGAGAAATGTTCACATTCTGCTGATAGCAGTTTCTCCTGCTGAAAAGGTGAAGTGAAACCCTCCTGTGTGAAGAGGTTCAAGCCTGCTTTTGAAGCTATCTCCTGGGTTCAACACAAGTTAAGTTCGTTTTGTGGGATCTGTGGCATTACCACAGGAAATAATCTGTCCAAAAAAGCAAAAGTTGTGGTAACTAATGGAAGTGGAATAAACACACTGGTTCAGTCATATAAGATGGCGTAAGGCAAGTAAAGTGTGACAGAATTATTTACTGAACATGTCCGTGTAAAGTTACATGGAATTTTTTAATATCATGACCACATAATGTCAGTAAACCAGGCAAATTTAATTTGACACTGGCAAGGTTACCAGAGAGGAAGTGGTTAGATAAAGCAACTTCCACCAAAAGGAATTGCATCAGCAATGCACAACAAATTCAGCCAAAAAATGTAGACAATATTACAGCTTAAATAATAAATAGGTTTAACATTGTAAATGTTCTTACTAACACTTTGGATCAATTTAATGCATTCTTGCTGATTAAATGTATCTATTCCTTTAAATTTGGGATGGACCACTTGTTTTGTGGAACATATGGAAGACAGATGGATATATGAATATATATTAATATATACTTATTGAAGTACAGTTAAAAAGTACTAAATTGCAGCAATATAAATCTAAACATAACCACAAGTAAAAATAGAATTAAATAAATAATGCATAAATTCATCTACATGAGAATAAATAAATGGGTTTAACTGAATATTTAAAATGTAAAAGGTTCCTACAAATGAATACCTTAGTCATTCCTATTACTATTTTTGTATTATTTTATAAAGAATGCAAACACATAGATCAATTTAAAACGGATTAGATATTTTAGAGCTGAATATAATAAGAAAAACATACATTTACTTATAATAAAATGGCAAGATATTATTAATATCCATTATTTTTTAAGACCTGCAAAGCAAAATTTTGAAATAATCAGTGCCCAGTAATAATTCTGAAATATTTCCAGGTTTTCCATGATCATGTAAGGGTTTTAAATAAAACTGCAAGTATGTTACAAAAAAAAAAAAGAATATGGCAATTGAGATCATGCCTCAATTTCAGTTGATAAAGCTTCGCTTATGAACCGAGAACATTCCTTTAAGGAAGAGTTCAAACGGCTTCTCTGCTGTGGGACTGGGCAAACCAACACACAGGAAACGCATCTGAGAGCAAGCTGGACCATCCCAAAGCCTGCAGTCCAGATCCATTTGAGGTCCACACACACTCACAGCCCCTCAAAAATCACATGAACAAGCTTGTCTCTCCATCTCCGCTTCCATTCCCACCCACCCACATGCGTATTCCACAGAGACGAAGTCTGATTTATTTGAGCCTGGATGAAAGGCGCAGGCTCTTCTTGAATAATCAGAGCTTCAAAAGAACAGCATGCATTGTGGTTCATTTCTAAGTAATTCCGAATTAAGCCATTTTTCATACAGCATGTAAAAATGTTGCTTTTATTCGGAAAACAAAGGATAAGCAAACTTTTGCAACAAACATTTGCCAGCATGAAACTTTTTGTTGTTTTGCATCTCAAACTGTGAGAGCATTAGTTGCTTTATGTTAACCGGCATCTGCTAATTAGTAAGAGGGAAGCAGAGATAAGAGCTGTTAATAATGTCTGATTAGGATCAGAGGAAGCAAACACCATGTATTGACCCAGCTCAAATGACTGCGATCATCTTACCTGCAGTCTAAACCAGTCCAGCCTCAACCCTCTGAAATCAAACACTTCCCCATCTTCAACTGCAATACACACACCCAAACAAAGTTAGTTATTTTGTGATACCGTGCAAACAAAAAGGGACATTAGAGATGCTATATCACAAAAAAAAGTACACCAGGTACTAGATTATGCAAAATTTGCCCAATGACCTTAATTATTTAATATATAACCCACTTTTTTAACTTATGCAAAAATAATGATTTTGTAATCCATGCCGTTACCATTAAATTATATGATACAAAGATAATACATATTATAAAACAAGTCAATAAATATCTAGACAAGGGACATCAATTATGATTTCATGTTTTTAGGCACATTATATGAATGTTTAAATAAGAGAGGCTCACTACCTTGTTTAACACTGAGAGAGGTCATCGTGTTCACGAAGGACGACATAATAATGGACTCATCCTCTGGGCAGACAGACAGGTTCTACAAGGGAGGAAGACATGGGGATTTTATCATTCGCGTGTGTATTTTAAAATGAAAACACCATGACGAGCAAGTCTAGCTCCTGATTGGGGTCTCAAAGATAAATCACAATACTAGTTCTCCATCTAGTGGTGAAGTTTGTGTATTTCGCCCTTATGTTCTTCTAGACGCCCTAGGTGGGATCCTGTGAATGATTCATAATGTGACTAATGTTCATGTCTGAGCCACCCAACCGCACATGACTGATCCTCATCTCATGAGAGCACTACAAATAACAACTGCTCTCATAAGCACGTGTAACTGATCTGTGTCCTTTCTTTTAGTGCAGTAAGAAGGAAATGGATCCATAGAGCAGACAGTCTCACCTGCACTAGCTCATTGAGCACCACGGCATCAAAGCCGGACAGGTACTGCACATAGTACCTCTGCATCACCGGGCCGTACTTCCGCACATGTGCCCTCAACTCCTCCATGTAAAAGATCAGCTCTGCGATGTGCCTGAGAAAACAAGCAAGAATGAAGGAAAAAAACAGCCTTGGTTTATAAGTAGTTTTCCTATTCATTTTCTCCATAAAGACTTGAAAAAGCATGCAAAAAAACAACAACTAGGATTGGTCCTAAGCTGTAAACCAAATCAACTGGCTCCAAGATGAAACACAAGACTTGAAAAATAAAAAAAGATGTTAATGAAATTAATTAATTACTCATCCCATGATACTGTTATGACCAAAGATGGTGTCAGGGTGTAACATTACAAATGATGTAAAAAATAAATAAATAATTTGCTGAATGATTTAATCAAATGAAGTGTCGTTATTGTTAAAACTAAAACTATATATATATAAAAAATAAAAAAAAACTTAAAAACGTAAATGAAAATAAATGTTGCCTTGTCACCTAACTAAAACAAGTTTAAACTGAAGTACTAAAATTATTAAAACTTAAATAAAAATAAATAAATAAAAAATAGAAGAAAAAAAAAATCACTAATAAAAATACTAAAATGCTAACAAAATCACAATACTAGTTCTCCATCTAGTGGTGAAGTTTGTGTATTTCGCCCTTATGTTCTTCTAGACACCCTAGGTGGGATCCTGTGAATGATTCATAATGTGACTAATGTTCATGTCTGAACCACCCAACCGCACATGACTGATCCTCATCTCATGAGAGCACTACAAATAACAACTGCTCTCATAAGCACGTGTAACTGATCTGTGTCCTTTCTTTTAGTGCAGTAAGAAGGAAATGGATCCATAGTGCAGACAGTCTCACCTGCACTAGCTCATTGAGCACCACGGCATCAAAGCCGGACAGGTACTGCACATAGTACCTCTGCATCACCGGGCCGTACTTCCGCACATGTGCCCTCAACTCCTCCATGTAAAAGATCAGCTCTGCGATGTGCCTGAGAAAACAAGCAAGAATGAAGGAAAAAAACAGCCTTGGTTTATAAGTAGTTTTCCTATTCATTTTCTCCATAAAGACTTGAAAAAGCATGCAAAAAAACAACAACTAGGATTGGTCCTAAGCTGTAAACCAAATCAACTGGCTCCAAGATGAAACACAAGACTTGAAAAATAAAAAAAGATGTTAATGAAATTAATTAATTACTCATCCCATGATACTGTTATGACCAAAGATGGTGTCAGGGTGTAACATTACAAATGATGTAAAAAATAAATAAATAATTTGCTGAATGATTTAATCAAATGAAGTGTCGTTATTGTTAAAACTAAAACTATATATATATAAAAAATAAAAAAAAACTTAAAAACGTAAATGAAAATAAATGTTGCCTTGTCACCTAACTAAAACAAGTTTAAACTGAAGTACTAAAATTATTAAAACTTAAATAAAAATAAATAAATAAAAAATAGAAGAAAAAAAAAATCACTAATAAAAATACTAAAATGCTAACATGAAAATGGAAAATATAAAAATAAAAGCGTATTCAAAATATGAATATATACTATAAACAATTAAGCTAAAATATATTAAAAAAATTTTGTTAATTGAAATAAACCTGAAATAAAATATTAGAATTAGATTAAAAACTTGGCAAATAACCAAAATGTTATTTTGGTTTAGAAAACTAGGAAAAAATTAGGAAAAAGACCAAAGTGTGGCATAAAGACTTTTTAAAGAATAGATTATATATTTTTTTAAAAATCAAGATTGAGTGTTGAGATGTATGAACTGGATTTACTTGTCAATAAAGTCATCTGTGCTTTTCTTTTGGATGTTGTCGGCGTGTCTGAGCAGCCAAATGATCTCATCACGGGCGAAGGAGAGAGCCATGAACACAAACAGAGCCTTGGGACCCAGTAAGCCTGGCTGGTCCGCCAGCACTGTAGCGAGCTCTTTCAGGGCAGATCTCAAGAACTTGCGGCGTTCTCTGTGCATGGAGCCCCTGGATGAAAAAAATATAGATACAGCTGTTTTGGTTTGGTATCTTCAGAAATACCAAGTTACCACTTGCACCTTTATTAGAAATTACTTTATTTTTTATCCGAAGTACTACTTACGCATGTGACAGAGCAGATTCTTTGCATTCACGGATGTCATTGACACGTTTGTTGTAACTGTAAAAGACAGAGAAAACAAACACATCAACATCATTATATGCTTTATATGAAAAGCATGAACCACATTTTGATAATTAAAACATTACATTTATGTTACGCACAATATGTAAACTAATTATAGAAAACGTGAGAATGTGTTTGCCAGTAGAAATGGCTGACCCGCGAATGTTTACAAAGAGATCCTCGGCAGATTTGTGAATGTGGAACACCTCGTCCCTGAACAGACAGAGACAGGAACTGCTCTGAAGAGCTAACTTCCACAGACTGAGAGCTGCAGGGTCACTGCTCAGAGCCGCGTGACACAAGATGAACCCGACTAGGACAGAGAACAGAAAGACATCAATATATCTTATATACCACATACACTATTGTTACATACAAAGACACTTCCTGTCAATCAGTGATAGGTGTAAAAACTAGGCCCATACAGAATCTGTGTCCACAGAATTGGAACGAGAGTTGTTCACAAACATTGTTAAATATTGCTTAATTTGATGATGCTTTAATAGATTTATTACATTCTGCAGCTTCCTCAAAATAAGAACAGAAAGTGTGTGGACAAAACAGATTCCATTTGGGCCAGTTAAAAATTGAACCACATCATGTAAATGCAATACTACAATATTTAAACAATTATTGCTTTCCTTAAATCTGAGATGTAACCATATAACAGCATTCACAAGAAATCTCACTTTGGTAACACCCATGCATTTCCAGAAAGGAAGTAATTCCAGAGGCAGAGAAAATCACTACATTTTGATGAAAAATTAAGACATTCGCATCACATTTTAAATTAAGATGCACAGAGGAATCATACAAAGTATAAATAAGACAGCAAAAAGTGTCAGTTTTAAATGTCATACTGTCTTTAAAAACAAACTTACAGACAATCCATTTCTCCAAAGTGGAACCACATCATGTAAATGCAATACTACAACATTTAAACAATTATTGCTTTCCTTAAATCTGAGATGTAACAACCATATAACAGCATTCACAAGAAATCTCACTTTGGTAACACCCATGCATTTCCAGAAAGGAATCACTACATTTTGATGAAAAATTAAGACATTCGCATCACATTTTAAATTAAGATGCACAGAGGAATCATACAAAGTATAAATAAGACAGCAAAAAGTGTCAGTTTTAAATGTCATACTGTCTTTAAAAACAAACTTACAGACAATCCATTTCTCCAAAGTGTCCAAGGACAGATATTCACAGGGCATCTGAAACACAAAGACCAGCAGAATACATCTGATCAAATAAACAACGTTCAAAAATCCAATACGAGTCACTGGTTTTATTTCATTTTCGTTTTACTAATTTTAGCACTTAAACTTATTTCTGTTATACATCAAGATACAATTTTTTTTTAAAGTTTTCCATCCTCAGCTTTATTTCAATTACTGAAAATTATTAATTACAACACTGGCTTGTGCCCCTTATTTTTAAGCATCGTAAGATGCTGTTTAGGGCTCTTTTAAACAGCTTGATGATACTTAGTTTTGGCCAGAATCAAAGGCAAAACCGCTGACATTAGTATACACTATGCGCTTATTTGCTAACTGGTTTGTGAGCTTAGCAACATGCTTTCATCAGACTAATCAAATAAACAACGTTCAAAAATCCAATACGAGTCACTGGTTTTATTTCATTTTCGTTTTACTAATTTTAGCACTTAAACTTATTTCTGTTATACACCAAGATACAAATTTTTTTTTGTAAGTTTTCCATCCTCAGCTTTATTTCAATTACTGAAAATTATTAATTACAACACTGGCTTGTGCCCCTTATTTTTAAGCATCGTAAGATGCTGTTTAGGGCTCTTTTAAACAGCTTGATGATACTTAGTTTTGGCCAGAATCAAAGGCAAAACCGCTGACATTAGTATACACTATGTGCTTATTTGCTAACTGGTTTGTGAGCTTAGCAACATGCTTTCATCAGACTACTGGAATAAACAGAGTGCATTCATTTTGGCTTGTGTGCTTCATGTGAGGAACTCATTTATATGGTGTGCATGAGAGGCTGTTAGTGGAGTTGTTATCCATGAAGAGAGTATCAAATCTATCTCTTGCCATGATGGTTAGTAAGATAGAATAAGATACTATGACTGTAGGTTTTTTGACTGTTTACAAAAACAATTAAGGACTACAGCGAATCCTGACCGTGTCGGACTGAGCTGGGTTAAGCATGGTACTGGGAGCACTAATCAAACTGAGCAGCTGAGCATTCCTCCACTGATCTGCAGACAGATTCCGGCGTGGGTACACCATCTGCAGGGAGACCAGCGCATCTTGCAGCGACTGTCAAAAACAGAAAGAGAAGTAGGCAGAAAATGGCAGAGAGCTCGGGTTAAAACATGTCCTCCATTTGAGATGGGAAACAGAATAATAGGATTTTCTCTCATTGTAGCAGATTTTTACTTTTCCATGAGGGACAAACTCCTCCATCATCTTTTTCAGTGGGTTCTCATAGTCCACAATCATCTGTCCAAGCCTGGGATATTCTCGATCACTGAACAAGAAACATCACACAATACTCAGACCTCAGCAGTATGCGGCTTTACATAAGATGCTATTTTTATATGTATTACCTTGAACCATGTGTCATTTCGTGGGCATAGTTGTAGAGGCCGATTATCGCTTTGCGCTCCTCAATCCGAGAAAGCAGCATCATCAGGTTAGTGTATGTCACCACCAAATCCAGGTAGTTCTTTGTTAGGTCAAAATTTACAGTCTGCATTGTGGAAAAAAGACACTTTGTTATACATCTGCCATGTCACTGAACAAAAAATTCAAAAGATATATAATGCTGATTGCCATTCATTCAACTCACAATGTCAAAGAAAACTTGACAAGCGTCAACAGTGTTTAGAAGTTCACAAACATGGTCCTGGAGGAACAGGAAAGCACAAACATTTCAGGTTTAATAGACCCTCAATGTGTCTTTTATCAAAAATAAAAAAGATAAAAATATACACAAATGTATGATTTTGTATTATTTCACTTAATAAACAGTATATTCAATATTAAATAGTACTATATAGTTACATTAAATTACAGGTTAAAATAAAATATAAATATTAGATGAAAACCTTAAAGGGGTCATATGATGTTGCTAAAACAAAAATATACACAAATGTATGATTTTGTATTATTTCACTTTATAAACAGTATATTCAATATTAAATAGTACTATATAGTTACATTAAATTACAGGTTAAAATAAAATATAAATATTAGATGAAAACCTTAAAGGGGTTCATATGATGTTGCTAAAAAGAACATTATTTGGTGTATTTGGTGT